>NC_079452.1:15111125-15268625 GCF_903798145.1 Danio aesculapii | reverse complement strand
CTCAAAAATAATACATTTACAAAATAAAATTCATAAATGCACAGCACAATTCACAGTTACAAAATCCAATTTGTAAATTCAAAACAAAATTCATCAATACAACTGACAATTCGTGAATAATAAATATTTTTGCTAAATTAATTGGATTTGTGTATTTATGAATCGTGTTTTGAACTTACGAATTGGATTTGTGTATTTATGAATCGTGTTTTGAACTTACGAATTGGATTTGTGTATTTATGAATCGTGTTTTGAACTTACGAATTGGATTTGTGTATTTATGAATCGTGTTTTGAACTTACGAATTGGATTTGTGTATTTATGAATCATATTTGCATTTACGAATAGGATTTGTATGTTTATGAATCGTGTTTTGAACTTACGAATTGGATTTGTTTATTTATGAATCATATTTGCATTTACGAATAGGATTTGTTTGTTTATGAATCGTTTTTTAAACTTACGAATTGGATTTGTGTATTTATGAATCATGTTTGCATTTACGAATAGAATTTGTGCTTTTATGAATCGTTTTTTTAAACTTACGAATTGGATTTGTGTATTTATGAATCATGTTTGCATTTACGAATAGGATTTGTATGTTTATGAATCGTGTTTTGAACTTACGAATAGGATTTGTATGTTTATGAATCGTGTTTTGAACTTACGAATTGGATTTGTGTATTTATGAATCATGTTTGCATTTACGAATAGGATTTGTGTGTTTATGAATCGTGTTTTAAACTTACGAATTGGATTTGTTTATTTATGAATCATATTTGCATTTACGAATAGGATTTGTGTGTTTATGAATTGTTTTTGAATTTACAAACTGGATTTGTGTTTATGAATCGTTTTTGAATTTACGAATTGAATTTGTGTATTTATGAATCATGTTTGCATTTACGAATAGGATTTGTATGTTTATGAATCGTGTTTTGAACTTACGAATTGGATTTGTTTATTTATGAATCATATTTGCATTTACGAATAGGATTTGTGTGTTTATGAATCGTTTTTTAAACTTACGAATTGGATTTGTGTATTTATGAATCATGTTTGCATTTACGAATAGAATTTGTGCTTTTATGAATCGTTTTTTTAAACTTACGAATTGGATTTGTGTATTTATGAATCATGTTTGCATTTACGAATAGGATTTGTATGTTTATGAATCGTGTTTTGAACTTACGAATAGGATTTGTATGTTTATGAATCGTGTTTTGAACTTACGAATTGGATTTGTGTATTTATGAATCATGTTTGCATTTACGAATAGGATTTGTATGTTTATGAATCGTGTTTTGAACTTACGAATTGGATTTGTTTATTTATGAATCATATTTGCATTTACGAATAGGATTTGTGTGTTTATGAATCGTGTTTTAAACTTACGAATTGGATTTGTTTATTTATGAATCATATTTGCATTTACGAATAGGATTTGTGTGTTTATGAATCGTGTTTTGAACTTACGAATTGGATTTGTGTATTTATGAATCATTTTTGCATTTACGAATAGGATTTGTGTGTTTATGAATCGTGTTTCGAATTTACAAACTGGATTTGTGTTTATGAATCGTTTTTGAATTTACGAATTGGATTTGTGTATTTATGCATCATGTTTTTAATTTAATTTATAAGTTTTTCAGGGTTTTCATCTTTAATTGATAGGACAGTAGAGATTATTGACAGGAAAGTGTGGGACCAGAGAGAGGGGAAGGATCGGCATAGGACCACAAGGCGGGAATCAAACTCGGGTCGCCGCGAGCACCGGAGTGCATGTGTCGACGCACTAACCACTACACTGCTGGCGCCTACATGAATTGTGTTTTCAAACAGTTGAAGTCAGAATTAGTCAGAACATACACACACACAACAGTTCTGTCTGGTTCTCGTATCTGATTGGCTGATTGTATATTCTGGCTGAATATTCTGCAATATCATAAAATCATACTCCTACAGCCTTGTCACTCTTGTCTATTACTCCGCCCACACCAGTGGCAAGCAGAGGACTATAGTTTGACAAATATTGCAGCTCTTGGACAACATTTAAGGCTTTTTTTCGGTGAGAATGTAGCTGTTTTGTAGCAGAGCAAAGATGGTTGACATTATCAATCCACAAAACAGCATAATTAGCCCTTTCAGGAGAACAATTCAGCGTAAAACTACAAACTACAGCTGATCAAATCCTTATAAATTTGGTAAGTGACATTCTTAGTTGATATTTCTCTTTTGTATGTTGCGGTGCTGTATTTATACCAAATAATTGTAGTGTATTGAGTGTGAGATTTGACTCACAAATCAGAAATGTGTGTATTTTGTGTTGGCCACTCTTTGTATAACCCTGAGTTTCTTTTTGGTTGGCCATCTGTTTGTTTATAATGAGTCTCCGGTTTTCGTTACTGCAGACTAGCTCAGTAAAAAGAAAGACAGAAGAAATGCCTGCATGTGTTTAGCGTTTTTCTTATCGCAAACAACAGTAATCTGTTAGTTTTTGCACTGCTTTGGCTTTTTCGGGGTTAATTATTGTAATCTCCCTATTGCAACAGAGAAATACTGAGAAATGTCTCTAGACTGATGGCATTTTATGCCATTCAGCCTTATAATCTTATAATGTGATTAAAATTAACTGTTTTGTCATCACTTTAGACATTACACTAGAGAATCATTCAAATACTAGCTCTAAAGTGACGTTGGTGAGGTAGAAAAGGTTTCTGCTGTTCTGACGTCAGCAGCAGAAATTAATGAATGGTGGAAGAAAGTAGTTCCTCATACTACAGGATTTTTAGACCCTCCATGTTTAAACTTCTTTTTGATATGCATGATTATGCCATTGAACTGTTGTATAAACACAATATCACATTCGTGATATACAGCAGTGTGGCTGTATATCGCCACTGGTGGTACACTAAGGTACACATAAGGTTTGTATATATATATATATATATATATATATACAAACATACATATATATAGTGATTTACGAAAGTAATGCATCGCTTTGTAAAAGTTTATTATTACCATTTACTGAGTATGTCCCTTATAGCCGCTTCGCGGGATGTCACACTTAACAAGCTGATAGATTGTGCTTTTCTAAGGGTTAAGTAGTAAATTAACATTCAAATGCAGTACCCACTGAGTAGTAGATGGACGCAGCCTAACTATGGCTCATTCAGTTTGGAAATTTTGCCCCCTCCATTGCACATTAGGCTGATTGCATTGAAAGGTATTTGCACACCTCTCCTTTAGAAAACATCTAATCATTCATGCATATAGCAAGTTTAATGAAGTTTTTAATGAAGTTTAATGGCTAGGATAAAGCCTTTATTTATTTAAACTGCTATACTTGAGTTCAGTTTGGGCTTGCTTTCTTTTGAAACAGATCTGATGTCATTGTTTGAGGATTGGGACATATTAGCTTGAACGTTCCATGAATGAAATGAGTGCAGAAAAACGTGAGTGAGAACATCATGACAAAATGTTGATTTTGGGGTGAACTGTTTGCATATGAGCAATAGATATTCGTCTAAGCAAGCACTGCTAATTAAGCAGTAAACAGAACATTATCAGAAGACTGTGTGAGAAATGGAATATGAATTGGATGACAGAAATTGTACCCAGCTCTTTTCTCCCACAGCTTGCCTTTTATTCCATCGCTCTCATTTCAAATGCAGAGTATCTCAGCGATGAGCTTAAAGTGGCGAGTCGAGCAGCTCCAACTGTCAGAGACCTGCCGCATCCTCATGGGTTTGATTAACATGATGGAAAAGGTTTTCGTCAACACTACACAGCATACGAATTCTCAAGAGTCTTCTCAGCATCGTCCAAATGATGAGCACCAGAGAGGCCGAAAGTGCCAGAAAGACAGGCAGCTCACCCACCTTGCTCTTTGATTATGTTTTAATCAGCACAGTCCAAATGATAATCTCCTCGTCTTTCTGCAAGAATCCCTCCTCCTTTCCAAACCTCTTGAGCTTCATTAATTGGAGGTCTTAGCCTTGATGGATGAACAGCAAAGAGGAAAGCACATGTATTAGGTCCTCTGATTGAAATCATTCCTTTGGCCTTCGTTGTATGAGCCGAAATACTCCAAGGCCTCATTTCCAAAAAATATTCTTGCCTCCAGCTTACATCTCTAAGTAACTGAACTGAATATCGAGTCAGAAAGTTTGAGATGACTAGGTTTAGAATGTTTACACTCAGTCCGGCTAGATGTAATTGACCATATCAAATGCAATTTTCTCTTCCGGAGTCATTCTGGAGCTAACCATGACTTCACTAATTAAATTGTGATCAATGCTGTATTGTTTCAGGTGAGACTGCCAAATTCGAACCAGTCTCAAAAGTTCACCAGTATACAGAACTCCTTGAATTAGCCGGAGCTAAAGCTAGTGGATTTTCTGTCCCTCTCGTGGAGTCAATGCCAGCCTGAGGACTAAGCAACTGCTTTTCCCTCTACTACTTATGAGTGCTTTTCTCAGGGTGTCTCTTCGGAAGTTGTTCTACCAATGTAATGGATTGGGATAGAAATTGTAATGTCTTCCACGGCATCGACTCTGATATTAAAGTAAAAGGATATCCCTCCCTCAGCTAGGCTATAGAGAGGAAGTTTAGGCTGGACGGATTTTCTGGCATTCTGGCAGGGGTCCTTGCCTCAGGGGTTGACTTACGTGGAGACTGCTAATGTTTGGAACCACTGAATCATACTTCATAGGATCCATGGGAAACTCGAGACAACCGTGGCTAGGATAAAGAGCTGCTGGAAGTCCCCTCAGGGTACACAAAGGTTGACTAATACCAGAATTGCGCAGTGTGACCATAGCTGACAGTGCTACAGTGATGTTCCTGCAAGCACAAAATGTTTTACAGCATTTCATAATGTTGCAATTTTGTGACAGCTAGATAAAACAGTTATTTGCTGTTATATTGAGTTAGTAATACTTTTTAATTGACTTTTTGAATTTACTATTGCAACATGCACAGGAAGGACAGACTTTCTGAGTACAACATCTTTACATTTATAAATCACATCAATAATCATCTGAATCTACACAACTCTTAATAGGATTTGAACCAGTCATACCACCACTAGATATGAGCAGGCTAACAATGATGACTTGCTCTGGCCATCACTCCCATCCAGGTTAAAACACATCAGTCAAATCACCCTGCAGCCCAAAACTGGTTGCGCACTGAAGCCAAGCTGCACTGAGCCTGGTTAGTACCTGGATGGGAAACCACATGGGAAAACTAGGGTGCTGTTGGAAGTGGTGTTAGTGAGGGCAACTTAGGAGGTTTACTCTGCTGTCTGTGTGGGTCTTATTTCCCAAGTATAGTAAAGGGAACACTTTCCAATAAGATATTAAACCGAGGTCCTGACTCTGTGGTCATTAAAAATTCCCTCACTCTGCCCTTACCTCTGGCCTTTCAATTACCTGAAATTGCACATCAAATACGGTAAGTTCCAGAACACAACCATTGATTGCACAATGGTCATGGACCAATGGTGGCTTGAAGCTCTTTATAAGCCAAAACAACCTCCTCCAAACGTTGGTGAGTTCTTTTAAACTGTTAAAACAAACTCAATAAAAAAACTTTATTTTAGCCAGATTTAGTTTGAAATAAAGGATAACCACAATCACTCTCTGACTAGTCTTCTGGACTATTGAGCATCATTCCCTGATTCTCTGTGGTCATTAAAAATCCCATGGCACTTCTTGTAAACAGTAGAGGTGTAACACTGGTGTCCTAGCCTTCATTACTCTGCCCTTACTCATCATGGCCTCTCAATCATCCGACATTGCACGTCAAATAAGGTAAAGTTCCAGAACACAACCATCGTTTGTGCAATGACCACAGACCAATGGTAGCTTGAAACTGTTTAGAAGCTAAGACAAGCTCCTCCAAAAGTTGGTGAGTTCCTTTTAACTGTCGAAATGAACTAAAACCCGAAAATTACTTCATTTTTGGACAGATTTTGTTTAAATTGAAGGACAACCACAGTCAGTCTCTGACTGGTCTTCTGGACTATTGAGTATCATTCCCTGATTCTCTGTGGAAATTAAAAAATCCCATGGCACTTCTTGTAAACTGTAGGGGTGTAACGCTGGTGTCCTGGCCAAATTCCCTCACTCTGCCCTTACTCACCATGGCCTTCCAATCATCCGACATTGCACGTCAAATAAGGTAAAGTTCCAGAACACAACCATCAACGGTGCAATGGCCACGAACCAATGGTAGCTTGAAACTGTTTAGAAGCTAAAACAAGCTCCTCCAAAAGTTGGTGAGTTCTTTTAAACTGCCATAACGAACTTAAAAAAAGAACTTCATTTCAGCCAGATTTTCTTTGAAATGAAGGGTATCCACAGTCCCTCTCTGACTGGTCTTCTGGACTATTGAGTATCACTCCCTGATTCTCTGTGGTTATTAAAAATCCCACGGCACTTCGTGTAAACAGTAGGGGTTTAATGCTGCTGTCCTGGCCAAATTCCCTCACTCTGCCCTTACTCATCATGACCTTCCAATCATCCGAAATTGCACGTCAAATAAGGTAAAGTTCCAGAACACAACCATCAATTGCACGGACCAATGGTAGCTTGAAGCTGTTCAGAAGCCAAAGCAACCTCCTCCAAAAGTCAATGAGTTCTTTCAAACTAAGGAAATAATCTCAAACCCGAAAATAACTTCATTTTGGCCAGATTTAGTTTAAAATGAAGGATATCCACAGTCACTCTCTGACTGGTCTTCGGGACTATTGAATATCATTCCCTGATTCATTTATTTCTCTTCTATGACTCTTACACAACCGGTAGACTTCAAGTATGGATGCTAGCAAAATATGCATGCCTAGTTAATGTGAATGGTCACAAATCAAACTGGAGATTAACTAAATTTACATTTAGCAGATGCTTTTATCCAAAGTGACTTACATTCATGAATATACATCTGGAGCAGGGAGCTACCTGGGGAACTGTTGTGGGTTCAGTGCCTTGCTCAAGGAAATCACCTCAGCCGTGATACTGAGGGTGTAAAAGAGCGCTAACAAGGGCGATAAAGATCATAGCCTCTGGTATGTGTCACTAGCGTGTCTTTGGATTACATGGATGTGAGGTTTACTCACACAAGTCTTAAGAGCTGGCCTCCATTATTTTGTCGACCAGTGAAGAAGGATTTCTCAGTAGAGGAATATGAAATTTAAAATTAGAAGAGCCAATTATTGTGTAGTGTAAAAACATAACTTTGCTTTCACTTCATTTATGCACAAAAATACCAATTTTTCCTCACAAACTAGGGGTGAATTTATGGTCTGACATTTTTCAGATCGCATACATGCAGTAGGAGGTTGGTGGAACATATGTTGGTGGAAAATGGTGACAGGAGAGCTGATGGGTAATCTAACAAATCTCAAACCTCAGTTTGGCTTGAATGCTAGAACATTAAGCTCCAGAAGAGCAGTGCGCTGGCGTGGGCTTATATTTACACATAGGTAGGAATGACAGGGTGGAAAAACAAAAAATATAGCTTAAGTAGGTTATGAGCGGTACTAAAAAAGGATGAGAGCGCGACTGAAGAAGTTGTGCGAAAACTTTTGAGGAGGCTGTCAAAAGTAAGTGTATATCCAACTGTAGGTAAAGTGCGATTTGCTCGGAGCTCATCTCTCCAGGGAATCTGTGATGTGCTGTGCCAGGTGACAGCTCTACATTTATTGTCTGCCTTATTTCATTCAGGTAAATGAAGGTGAGCTTGAGGGCAAACATGTCTGTCTGTGTGGGTGATTTGGTTCATGCTTTGGTGTTGTCTAATGTTCTGATAACAGGGATGAGCAGCAGTTGAGTGAAACCCAAGGAGGTCTATATTATCTGGAAAAACTTGTGTCTACAATGTCACTGGTAAAACATCTACAAGGTATTACATGTTGCTTTGAAAACCATCTTTTTTCTTCATCAGAATAGACAGCTGAAGCTCACTGACCTTCAATAAAGAGTAAAGCTTTTTAATCACAAAAGGTTGTACTGTAGGCAAGAAAGACAGTGGCTGACTGTACCATGTTAACCAGAGAAACCTTGACCCTATGGTCAAGAGTCGTATTTAGATTAACTATGTGAATCAGGATAGAGAGGTCTATGGGGAGCTGAGTGGAAGCTTGGGGTCATGTTTGGACTATATTATTCATCTGGCTACATTAATCACTCCTAATGAGGTTACACTCCACAGAAAGATGAATATCATGGCCTCTGGAGTTTTTAACCTGGACTTATTGTAGGCACATTCGAACGATTCAACTGGATAGTGAACTCCCACATACAGTATTCACTACATATTCTTCTTAATCTTCTGAGTGCTGACCTTGGTCAGGTGTCAGTACATGTAAGCTGTACCTCCTGTGTGTCATGTCACAACCCAGGGTTTTACTTGTCCAGCTTGTTTCTAAGCCACTGCATGCCATAATCCAGATGCCAAACTAATAGCTTCTACAATGTTTTGGAAAGAGTTCAAATGTTGTCAGGTTATATGTCATTTTTATTATTCTTTTAGAATCATTAACAAGCAAGTTTTGGGTAATTTAAACAAATCCTCAGGCTATTTGCTAACCTTGAAATGCACTGCCAAAGGCATAATGGGTGTATTACATCAAACACCCAATCAAATAATGCCTCAATGTTGGCCTAATGAAATATGTATATATTTCATACA
Organism: Danio aesculapii; assembly: GCF_903798145.1. NCBI lineage: Eukaryota > Metazoa > Chordata > Actinopteri > Cypriniformes > Danionidae > Danio > Danio aesculapii. The sequence continues at coordinate 15,259,928 of NC_079452.1, read as the reverse complement.
GTCTTAGAAACTTTCACAAACTGTATTTTGATGGAAGTTTAAATGTTGAACAATTCCAGGAAATATGTTTCCCCTTTCCCCTTTTGATTTTGTTGAACTTACGTGTCATAGACATAGAAATGTCCAATCCTGTTCATTTAGTTTAACACCCTAATTATCAAACATGAAAAAGCTAATCAAGGTCTTGTTCGTATATGTTGTTAAAGGAATAGTTCACCCAAATATCATAACTTTATAAAACTGTCATCATTGTTCAACCCTTACTAGTTTCAACTCTTTATGAGTTTCTTTCATTTATTAAACACACTAGAACAAAGGTGTCAAACTCAGTTCCTCGAGGGCCACAGCTCTGCACAGTTTAGTTTCAACCCTAATTAAACACACCTGATCAAACTAATTTAGTCCTTCAGGCTTGTTTGAAACCTATAGGTAAGTGTGATGTAGCAGGGTTGGAACTAAGGCTATATGCTAATGTAAAAGTAATCATGGACTTTAATGGTAGTTGTTTTTCCTTCAGAATATCTTCTAGTGCAGGGCTTGAGATATTTCGAAGGGAAAAACAACTTCCATTAAAGTCCATGGTTACGATGTTTCGTCCAAAATATCTTATGTTCACGAGAAAAAAATAAACTCATATTTTTGGAACCGCTTGAGGGTGAATAGATGAATAAATAGCGGTAATTTATCACTATTGTATGATGTATTGCTTTAGTTGCTTTAAGTACCATTTTAAATATGTGGATACATTTTACAAAGTTCGCAAAGTCTAAAATATTTTGATCTTGTGCACTTACAACTACTCTGTGTTAAGCCCATGTTGTCAAATGACTTAAAATAGCCACAAAGACCACCAACTAACTGACTGTGATGGGCTGTGACTACCAAAACAAAGCAGTCATATTTTGCTTCATTGTAAGCCGCATAAAATGGGTTCATTCATTCAGTACTTCACATTCCACATGATCTACAGAAGTGATTCTCAATTACATTCTTGGAGTAGCAATAACACTACACGTTTTATATGTCTCTTTAATCAAACACACTTGATTCAAGCCATCACACTATTATCAGACAATAAAAGACCAGACAGGCATTTTCTCAAAACGGATTCTTTGTCTATACAGTTTCGCTATTCGTCCTCCCAAATGCGAATGCAATGTCAAGTCACTGAAACAGACGCACTTTCACATGTATCTGAATTGAGGAGAAACAAAACCTCAACAATAACTCAAAACAGTTATAAAAATGCCTGTGTATGTCTATACATGGCCTTACATTTATTCATTTAGCTGTAGCTTTTATCCACAATGACTCACAATTGAGGAAAGCAGAATCAAGCCAAATGCGAACCAAGATCAACAATATGTAGCTGCTGTAAAAGTCTGGTAGTCTTGCACAGTCTACATTATGCTAAAAAAAAACAAAGAACAAACAACTAGATACTGTAGATATAAGCGCTTGTGTTAGAGGATCAAGTGTTGATGATCCCACCGGCATGGACCATTAAAGTTAAAGGTCCTCGAAAGTAATTCTGTGCCTCTTTAGGATAACACCACAAAGCAAAATCTCAAACAAGGAGTTCAGCAGCATGTTTGATTGGAAGGGACATGTCTTCCTGATGTTGTACAAAACAAATCTGCCATCTGTGGTCTGTTCAGCTGATCATCATGTATACGGTTTCTGAAAGACAAATCCAAGAGCTGCCATATAGATGAAAAATGGAAGTGGTCCAAGGACTGAGCCCTAAGGGACTGCTAGATGTTGCAACGTACGCAAGTCAACCCTCCATGACATCCTGAATGACATATCTGAGAAGTAAGATCTGAACCGTTGGAGTGCAGCTCCTGAGGTGCCCATTGTCATGAGTGCTGCCTGGAGAATTTGGTGGTTAACCGTGACAAATCCAGCAAGATAAGCACTGAGGATGTAGAAGCCACTCTAGCGAGGCTCAGGGTTTCAACAGCTCAGAGCCGGACAGTCTCAGTAGAATGACAAAGGCAAAGAAAACAAGGACAAAGACATGCAAAATGTGCAGTGTTGGTGGTACTCCAGGAAAGTAATCAAGAACTACTGATCTAAAGCATGACAAAATATGGAAGGGTAACAAAATCTGAACAGAAGTGGTCACAAGACACATCTAAAAGCATGTTAACACTGAGTGGAAATGGCTATGCATCTCAACTGACCACTTGTGATTAGATCAATGTAAATGCAGATTGCTAAAATATGGCCAAATGACTGATTATTCTGGGAGGTGTGTTGTGGCAGTTCAGAGCTAAACTCTGCAGGACATCAGTCTTTCAGGAGAGGACCCCTCGTCTGATATTTCTATAGATCAGGGGTTCTCAAACTTAGTCATGGAGGTCCGGTGTCCTGCAGATTTTAGCTCCAGCTTGCCTCAACACACCTGCAAGGATGTTTCTAGAAAGCCTAGTAAGAGCTTGATTAGCTAGCCCAGGTGTGTCTAATTGGAGTTGGAATTAAGCTTTGCAGAACACCGACCCTCCAGGACCGAGATTGAGAACCCCTGCTATAGATCATGCATGTCTAATCGTGCTCCTGCTGGCCCACTGTCCTGCTGAGCTTAGCCCAACCCTAGTTTAACACACCTAAACCAGCTAATTAATATTTTCAAGATTAAGGCAGGGGTACTGGGAGTCAAATGCTGTATGTTGGCCTTCCATAAGTGGATAGACAAGCAGATTTTAAATCCTTAAAAAACAGTATCTGAAGGAAAGCCTCAGATTATTTTGCGAAACAAAATGTTGCTCCAAGTATCTTTTGCTACACATTTCAAATCCACTAGAGAGTGCAGTCTACATTTTTGTGAATCAGAAATGCACTCACCAGCCACTTAGGTACACCTGTCTAGCAAATTTCTCATGAGCCAATCACATGGCAGCAACTCAATGCATTTAGGCATGTAGGTATGGTCAAGACGATCTGCAGCAGTTCAAACAGAGCATCAGAATGGGGTTAGTGCCAGACGGGTTGGTCTGAGTATTTCAGAAAATGCTGATCTACTGGGATTTTCATGCATAACCATCTCTAGGGTTTACAGAAAATGGTCCAAAAAAGAAAATATCCAGTAAGCGACAGTTCTGTGGGCGCAAATGCCTTGTTGATGCCAGAAGTTCGAGGTGAATGACCAAACTGGTTCCAGTTGATAGAAAGGCTCATTACACCTGAGGTGTGCAGAAGAGCATCTCTGAATGCACAGCATGTCCAACCTTGAGGCGGAAGGGCTACAGCAGCAGAAGACCACACTGGGTGCCACTCCTGTCAGCTAAGAGCAGGAAACTGAGGCTATTCACACAGGCTCTCCAAAATTGGACAATAGAAGACTGGAAAATCATTGCCTGGTCTGATGAGTCTCGATGTCTGCTGCGACATTCAGATGGTAGGGTCAGAATATGGCATCAACAACATGAAAGCTTGAATCCATCCTGCCTTGTATCAACGGTTCAGGCTGGCGGTGTAATGGTGTGGGGGATATTTTCTTGGCACACTTACCCATTAGTACCAATTGAGCATCATTTCAACACCAATGAGTTCACTGTACTCAAATGGCCTCCACAGTCACCAGAGCTCAATCCAATAGAATCAATCCATGATGGACGTGCAGCCGACAAATCTGCAGCAACTGCGTGATGCTATCATGTCAACATGGACCAATATATCTGAGGAATATTTCCAGTACCTTGTTGTATCTATGCCACCAAGGATAAAGGCAGTTCTGAAGGCAAAAGCTGGTGCTAGTGAGGTGTACCTAATAAAGTGGCTGGTGAGTGTATATTTCTTAGGGTACGTTTAGGATATACATCCATATTGTGATATTAAAGAAAAGGTGGGAATTGTCATACAGATCACCTATTGAAATAAGTGACCTAAGACTTTTCCTAAACCCAACCAATAGTGTTTTCAAAAGCAAAAGTGCAACGCAACCACATAGTTTTACCTTGATTTTACATAGTTTTTTGCTCTTAGTGTAACTGACCATGCCAGATTTGTTGTCCTAATGGGTATAGATAGGTAAGTCAAACATATTCCATTACAAATCATAGACACCATTTAGTTGGTTTGTGGTATTTAGTGTTGTGCAATGTTGTGACTTAAATTGATATCTAACAGCTAGAGTGATTAATTAATGCTCCATTTATCATTTCATTGTGATAAAGTGAATTTCTTTACCTTGGCATTTATATATGCTGCTTTGCTTTAAGAAGAGTTTTCCTATGATGCTTAGCGCTACTGAAAGCGTGCCTGTAAACATTAGCAACTGACTCAGTGTGAGTGTGTGTGTGTGTGTGTGTGTTCGGAGTTATTTCCTGTTTCAGTATACAGCAAACAACTTCAGTAAACAGTTCATTTTCATTTTAAACAAAGTTTTCCAGTCGTCATTATTGCTGCTAAAAGGAAAAGACAGAACTTGCAAAGAACTAATGTGTATGAAAATATTAGGAACAATAGAAATATATTAGTTATTTATCAATAATATGCCCCTTTAAATATCATTAGAGTAAAAAGGAGCAAAAGTTGTTGGCATATAAAACTGCCTCGTAGAGTTCATTTTACCTGGAAACTGCACTCAAACACACAGTTTTGCAGTTTCACAAATATTTTCGGCTGGAGAATGCGTTTCCAATGAGTGTTTCCCATTTCACATGTGTAAAGAAAATATATTGGAACAAAACTGCAATTATAAAATCCCTAAAGCTGATCAGTTTAATCAGTAGTCAGCAAAGTAGACTTGTGACAGGCTATTTCCTCTATATGTTAGAGTGGCGCATGTCTTCATGTTTGTACCAGCACCTTCTACTCTCATTTCTCATTACCCTATCTGCTGCATTATGGAGTGTGTCTTTACAGCAGGAGGAGCACAAGGTTGTAGAGGAAGCATGCATTACACAAGTGGAGCATCTCTTTATGGACTTTTATCTAGACTTCTGATCTCTGCCAGATGGTTTTTAATGTGCTGAGAAGGAAGGCACCATTTACCTTCCACATTCCCCCTTCACACCTCTGTAGCATCAGAAAGCTGGCGTGGCTCATTGACAGCGCTGTCTGGGATATTATATCAAAGCCTAGGGTTTATGATGTGGAATTTTACCTGCAATTCAATTTATTTTCAATTCTTGCATTTAGTATGACTTTTTTTCTCAGCTGTGTAAAATAATCAACCATTTACTCAGGCTCATCTCAAACTATTTTGATAGAAGTTTGTAAGCTGAATGGTTATGCTGTTTGTTCTATACTGTGATCCCTGTCAGGCTTCAAATATGATAAACAAGCAAGTTTCAGAAAAAGTAAAGGTGCCTGCCAAAAACAGGCTGTGAACCTTATTGATAGTGTTAATGAAAACAAACTGCGAGATCAAAGTCCTTGAGCTGCTTATTGTCACATGAGTTTCATGGAACTTGGCTAGATTTCCATCATAGGTCTGCAGCATTGTTTACAAGATTTGAATTTGTTTTTGCAATATATAGTGTGATGTGACCCCCCACCCCCATCATTTTCACCCAAATTAAAATAAATAAATAAATAAATAAATAAATAAATAAATAAATAAATAAATAAATAAATAAATAAATAAATAAATAAATAAAAACTACATTTATTTAGAAATAAACATTCTAGAATGATTGGGGAAATTTTGACAAAGTTTAAATCTGCGTGATTTAAATTTTTATATTTTATATTTTTTTTAATTATATTTTTTAGGACTGATTGTGGGGTTAAATAAAATAAATCCAAAAAAAAAAAAAAAACAATGCTTTAATAATACTATTGTACTGCGGTTTAATATAATATCTAATATTGATTTGAAAATTTCTTCATTCATATAAAATGACATGTTTAAAACTTATTTTAGTATGCTGGTTAAATGACAGTCTATTAGATATTGGTTTGCTCACATTTATTTCAATATTAACTAGTTTTTTTTCACCAGACATGATTCTATTTATGTGTGTATTGTATTGCTAAGGATGTTCTCACATTAGGCTATCCGAACCATGCCTGGACACTTTTGACGCCCATTTCCTGGTTCGTTTGAAAAGTGTGAGTGCTCTGAATCAGGCCCAGGTGCAGTTCATTTGGCCAGCCCTGGCCCGGTTGGAAGAGGTGTGCCAGAGCGTGGTTAATTTCGGCTTTGGTGCAGTACGCTTGTAGTGTGTTGGGTGCAAAGCGTGCCTGAGAACGAGACGTTACTTTAAAGGATTGTTTCATATGGATTTATTAATCATTCTTAGTTTTCAATGAACGTGAGGTGTCATAGTTTATCAAAGATACAAACCCCTCGCTTTGCTGGAGGTGCAGCTGACGTGCAGCACAATGATTTCATGAAAGTTTATGAGCGTCAAAAGTTGTGGATCTGTTCAGCAAAAGATTTGACTGCCTGTCACTGCATCCCAAACGACTAAAACCATATAACTAAAGCAATGTCCACTGTACAGAGTGAGAGTGCTTCTCTTCTGTTAAACCGAACAGTCGCATCATTAGTGACGTAAGTGTGCTCAGCCTCGGACAGTAAATGCAGTGTGAGTGCGGGCCAAGGGTGAGAGGGGAGGGGGGACAATCGCACTCAGGTACGGTTCAATACAACCGTTCCTGCTGTGAGTACACCCTTAGGGTGGTATATAAATGAATATATATATATATATATATATATATATATATATATATATATATATATATATATATATATATATATATATATATATATATATATATATATATATATGAATATGCTTCATATATTTAAATGAAGAAATAATAATATAAAGAAATAATAATAGAAAAAGTTTTCAATAATACTATTGTACTGCAGTTTTATAATGAGTGCTGTATATAGAAAATACAATGCTAATATTGCTAATATTGAATTGAACAATTTTTCATTTAATAAAATGACATGTTTAAACTCATTTTAAGTTGCTGGTCAAATGATAGTCTATTAGACATTAGTTTGCTCACATTTTTACACATTTAATGTTTGTTTTTTCCACCAGACATGATTCTATTTCTGTGTGTGATCCTGATATGAACGCATAACATTAATGACTAGTTTAGCTCGGAACTATTATTGTCTGCGAAATCAGACAAATGAGAAAACGTTGGTGTCTAGATGTAGCTCATTTATACTAACATCATGCACTCATACTTTTTGTCGAACTCAATTTATTGGTAGAACTGTAGGGCTGCATGATATTGGAAAAAATCACACATTGCGATATTTAGTTTTTCTGCGCTTTTAGATTGATTTAGATGATTTTGGAGTAAATCATGGATAAATATAATAAAAAAAATACAAGCATAAATAAATGCAATAGAGCAAAGATACAAGTAAAATAAACAGAGCTTTTGTTTTTGCTGTGAGTCTAACGGTATTCAGATACAGAAATTCAATAATCAAACGTAAAGTAGCACAGAGCATTGGCTTCTTTGTATAAAAAGTTCAATACATTCTTTATTCAATTATAAATGGTACAACTTCTTGTGGCTAAATGCCTTAAACACGCTTGAAATGCTCACACAGCCGCAGGCCTTAAACAAATGCAAATGATAAACTTTCACTACATTATGGTTAAACTCCACAAATCCCATTCATTCTGAACTGTTGTGCCTGGTCAAAAATAATCCAAATAATAGGCATATAATATTGTGGATGCGCACCTTGCAAAATCAATGCTGAAACAATATATTGTGTAGCCCATATTTGATACCCATATTTGCCTGTTCAGCCTATGGCATGGGCCTGCCCAGCCCAACTAATCATCAGTGACATGAAGTCTTTCCTCAACATCTACTGACAGAAGTGAACAATATGATTTTGAAGCAAAATCTTATTCCCTAGTGATCCTTTGAAAAAGTTATTATACTATAATGATAAGCTTCACACAGCAGTTGGTGTTGTGACACAGTGTCCTCAACTTGCATGCAGAACACTCAAGGCTCTGCTCTGTACGCTCATAAGCACAGGGTGTTCACGTTGTCATAACACAACCTGCCTCGTTCACCATCTGTATTATTATTATGCACATGCAAACTCTCGCTCAACCGTGTTTCTGCCAAGCGCTTCCCTCAGACTCACAGAAGAGCCGATCACACACACCTTACCATCTGCACACAGCGTGAGAGCCCCCCCATCCACCACCCATCAGAGCGCTGACAGCTCCGTATAAGAGCGCCAGGATGAGGCGAAATAGGTTGGTGGATAACGGTGTGGAAAGTGAATTGCGTTATTGATTTAAATGTGCTCACGTGATGGCCTTCGCAGCTGGAGAAGGTATGATAAAGAGCACAGGGGCCGCACATAAATGTCGGTCTGCTGGTTTCAGATTCTCAGCTCGTATAATGTGCTGCAGAACATTTCAGCTGTGGGAAATGAGTCACAAATTACAGCTAGACTTTGGTTTGATGAAGTGCCTCTGAAGCGCGGCTTTCAATGTTTTGTGGAGGTTTTGGAATATTGGAGTCTTGTGTTCTGGATGGAGTATTCTTGCACAGTAAGGTGAAGTCTGGCTTCTTTCTTTGCAGCATAAAAGTTAGCAGTTTGGTCTCTTTCATGCAGAAGCTTATTGCAAAAGGTGTTTCATTATTGAACCTGACCTTTTCTTTGGCACAAGGTCGGAATTAAAGTGGACTCATTATTTTACTTTGACTTTCATTCTTTCACGCTGAATAAGAGGATACAACGCAATAGGGAGTCAGATCCAACCCAGGCTCATTCTGAAAACGTAGTCCCGAGGACGTTTCTGGAGACCGCGAAATACGTCCCGGGAGGTACGTACTTTTGCAGTTTTTGGTTTTCACGAATCCGCGAGAGGCCGCTGTGTGCACCTTTTGGCTTCTCAGATGTCTCCCGCGAGTGCCGTTCGTGCCCGCGCTGTTCTCTCGTAAACCCACCAGAGGCCGCTGTCGAACGAACGTCTGTCTGTCCGACTGGCTGAATGATTGACTGGGCGACCAGCCAATCGGCCGGCCGACCCACCCTCCTCCTTCCCTGAACCCAACCAATTTTACCGATTGACCCGCCCGCCCTAAACCCAACCAAAAATTTACAAAAGCCGTCCAGAAAAAGAAAAGCCCTCGTCTGATTTTTTTTACCACGTTTTCGGATTTTACCACATTCTCACCCTGTTATGAACTTCTTCGCTTTATTTCTTGGATTCTGTTTTAGTCTTACCTGATTTCTGGAACCGCTCTTCCCCGGACTTGAACCCGGTCATCGTGGTCAGCTCCTCTCTCCGTCTCAAGTCCGCGGACGTACAGGATGAGCTAACCGGACAAACTGGTTGCGGTGGGAAAGCCCTCCACACGAAGGTAAGCGGTCAGCCGGCAAGCGCTAAAAGGAATGGCGTCATACCGCCCCGCAGCGTTCGCTTAAAAAACTAAATGCAGCCATACATACTTCCGGCTACATAATTCGCGGTCTCCAGAAACGTCCTCGGGACTACATTTTCTGAATGAGACTGGGTTGGTCAAATCTGGAAGCATTTACAATAGAGCTTATGGTGGTACTGCTCATATGAACTTTGTTGGTTTTAAATTGGTATAAATAAACTCTATCCAAAAATTATTAATGTATACAGTGCATCCGGAAAGTATTTTTTAATGTTACAGCCTTATTCCAAAATGGATTAAATTCATTTGTTTCCTCAAAATTCTACACACAATACCCAATAATGACAATCTGAAAAAATATTTTTTTGAAATTGTTGCAATTTTCACGGCCTTTGCTCAATACTTTGTTGATGCATCTTTGGCAGCAATCACAGCCTCAAGTCTTGTTAACTTTGATGCAACAAGCTTGGCACACCTGTCTTTGGGAATTTTTGCCCATTCCTCTTTGCAGTACCTCTCAAGCTCTATCAGGTTGGATGGACCCCAGGACGCTGGAGGGACTATGTCTCTCGGCTGGCCTGGGAACGCCTCAGGATGCCTCTGGAGGAGCTGGAGGAAGTGTCTGGGGAGAGGGAAGTCTGGGGTTCAGTCCTAAAACTGCTGCCCCCACGACCCGGCCCCGGAAAATTGATTGAAAATAAATGAAAGATGCCCATTCATACAACACACTGTCATGATTACCAGCGATCTAACCACCAGAGGTCGCTGGTAAACAGTCACATTCACATGGACTACATCTTATGAACTACAAATTCAGCCATGCCACACACACACACACACACACACACACACCTGCTCCTAGTCTCCACTGATTGGACTCCCACAGCTGATGCTGCTTCTAGACTAATCACACACACTACTTTAGCAGCACACACACTCACTTCCTTGCCGAGTCTTGTTTACCTGTAAAGTGACAATTCAGCGCGTTTTCTTTAGTCTTGTTTCTCCGTGTTTTGACCCTTGCCAAGTTTGTCTGTTTGTCCATGTTCACTGCCTGCCTTCCGACCTCTCGCCTGTTATAGTGACTACGATTCTGGATTTGCCTTTATTCATCTGTTTGCACCTGTGTTGACCCTTGATTGCCTGACTAACGAATAAACCTGCACTTGGATCCTAACGTTGTCTCAGTCATCCATGTGTTACACACACATTAAGGCCATTCAGAACATCCAATCACACTCATGATTAATGTACAGTCCCGACTATATTCATGTATATGATTATATATCATTATTCACTAATATTCCCCATTATTAGAGCTTAGGTTCTAGATGGCGCACAATAAGTTGTTGCATGTATGAATTTGATTATGAAGAACATTTTTGTTTCTTTTTGATTTTACTTTAAGGGCGACGCAGTGGCGCAGTAGGTAGTGCTGTCGCTTTACAGCAAGAAGGTCGCTGGTTCAAGCCTCAGCTGGGTCAGTTGGCATTTCTGTGTGGAGTTTGCATGTTCTCCCTGCGTTCGCGTGGGTTTCCTCCGGGTGCTCCGGTTCAAAGACATGTGGTATAGGAATTGGGTAGGCTAAATTGTCCGTAGTGTATGTGTGTGTGAATAAGTGTGTATGCGTTTCCTAGTGATGGGGTGCAGCTGGAAGGGCAAGCGTTGCATAAAACAAATGCTGGATAAGTTGGCGGTTCATTCCACTGTGGCGACCCCAGATTAATGAATGAATGAATTAATGAATGGATGAATTTACTTTAACGCATCCTTTCCGCAAGATATTTACAAATTACTTTAACAAATGAATCTGCAAATAATGTGAAATGTTTGTCTAACATCCCAGAGTAAGCTGAAAAAAATAAATCTTAAACTCGAGAAAACAACTTTTGTTATGTCAAAATAACAAGAAAATTAAGTTGTGATCAACTTAACACAACAACACATCAACAGTTTCAACTGTAAACCAAAGTGAACTGTATGGGAAAGGCTTTACTGTTTTTCAAAAATGTAGGTAGCGTCACAATTTTTCAAACGAGCTAATGTTACAAAGTACATTGTGAATGAAGAGTGACAGGAAGAGAATCAAACCCTGTTTTTGACCAAGTAATCAAGTGTGTGAAAGCACCCTCAAGGGGACTCTTTTTGCCATTGTGAGCAGAATGAGCCATAGACCTGCCAGCAGTTTGTCTATACATCTGTCTTTGGCCTGAAGCAACAGCATGGTGAGCCTGGCGCTTCTTGTGCAAGAGAAGCAGTATCAGCATCAGCCCTTCTGCTGGTCTGTCAGCAGTTTCCAGTCATATCGTCTCTCCAGCTGGCCCCACAGGTGTGCAGGAAAACTACCAGGATTGAGGAGACACATATGGCAGCAACTTCCTTTCCTGCTTATATCACAGCAGTGCCATTTCTTCATTAAAAAAAGCACTGTCATGATGGCCATTTTTATTTGGGTCTTGATAGTTGGAGGCTACTAAAACAAAGTGACCTTTTGGAAGTTAAATTCTTTTACACTGGAGGAATGTTTCCATACTGTGCTTTATTTAATAGAAGTACTTATATTTGGCATGTTGTGGGCTGCAGGAATCGAGACCAATTTATAGGAACACCTTTTGTAGAGATTAAATTGGTTTCTATTTTATGGGACGAAACACCAATACAGCGTTTTAAAGTATTAAAGACAGAAAGCATATGTTTCTGGATTTACCTGCCTCCCTTGCCTGTGACACTGCATTCTTTTCTCAGCCTCGATGATATAGCTCTGCAAATTGACAGGGTTTATACAGGTGCTTTAGGTTCTCAGCCAACCTTTTTGCTCTTTCAATAGTTATAAGAGGCTTTTACACCTGTAAGTTACTGCTCCCCAAGAACTAATTTCAGATTGGACCATTTTCACTAGGAAAAATGTTACTAGGCACTCCAAAGAGACATGACAGCAAAAGCGATATAAAGAATTGCATTCAAAAAACAAAACAAAACAAACAAAAAAAAAAAAAAAAATCAACGACAAGGATTGAGGACACCAAGTCATAGGTTTCGTGATAACAGAAATGGAATGTAGACTACATTTCTTATGACAACTTGCAAATCATGGCAAAAAAATACTTAACATTTTTTTTGCCCATTCCTCTTTGCAGTACCTCTCAAGCTCTATCCGGTTGGATGGGAAGCGACGGCGTACAGCCATTTTCAGATCTCTCCAGAGATGTTCAATAGGATTTAGGTCTGGGCTCTGGCTGGGCCCCTCAAGGAGATTCACTGAGTTGTTGTGAAGCCACTCCATTAATATTTTGGAGTTGTGCTTTGGGTCATTGTCCTGCTGGAAGATGAACCATCGCCCCAGTCTGAGATCAAGAGCACTCTGAAGCAGGTTTTCATTCAGGATGTCTCTGTACATTGCTGCATTCATCTTTCCCTCTATCCTGACTAGTCTTCCAGTTCCTGCTGCTGAAAAACATCCCCTCAGCATGATGCTGCCACCACCATGCTTCCCTGTTGGGATGGTATAGCTTGGTCTATGATGAATATATATATCAATTAGTGACAGAATAAAATGTATTGTTTTTGGTCAATTTTGACAGCTGTTTGGGGGATTATTTTATGAGGCTAAACTCTTTCTACTGTGCTTTAGGCCTATACTGAAAGGCTGAATACGTTAAAGCCTACCTAATCACTGTAGCCTGAAAGATGAACAAATACAATTAAACGTTATGAATAAATAGGATATCTTGTAAGATACTGCATGATCCAATTAGAGTATTTTTTGATTAAATTTTAACATTTTCATTACATTTTGGGCATGAAATCCACACTGAATCCACCAGAATCCATCAGACCAGAGAATTTAGTTTCTTATGGTCTGAGAGTCCTTCAGATGCCTTTTGGCAAAGTCCTCAGGCGGGAATTGGCTTACATCTGGCCACTCTAGGTGCGCTGCTCTCACCTGGGGAGGTGTGCTCAAAGCACCCGCTGACTGCCTGGGGCTCAGACGTCTGCATACGCTACAGAGTGTGTGTGTGTGGTCACATGATGTGCGTTTTCAGCGGTATAGCGTGGATGGCGATCTTTTCAGAAATGCTAGATAAAACGCCACTGTGGACTTGGATCATTTTCATTCTAAAATGCCATTTGTGTAAACATTGTGAAAACCCCTGATGAGTACCCTCAAGCAACTTGAAAAGAATATTCTTCAAAGAAATAGTCCTCCTGGACAAACCAGAGGTTCATTCTTAAAGGTCTTGCTTAAAGGGAAAAAAAAAATGATTATCATTTAATGAACCTTCAACGGTTTGAACCTACTTGCTCAGAAAGCCATTCAGTACCTTACCACAGTGTTTCCCAACTGTGATCCTGAAAGTCCACCAAGACAAGTTTCTAACGAGATGGTTAATGAGGGGGATGAAAACGAAAAGTGAAAGATAGAATTAAGTTGATCAGTCTAGGAAGTAATGGCACTAATATTGTTCACTTGAAGGAGTGAATAAAACTTCTACGGGACTGAAGGGCTGCACTCAAAACTCAATCATGCCCTTTTTAAAGATACAAAGGGTGTTGCAGAACAGCCCAGAATTAAAATGAGTGGGTCAGATTTGTACTACTAATGTGCCTCTAAGAACAGGGTTGTGAAACACCTCATTTCCAGATTCCAGAGAAGCTCTTACTTTCAAATTATGGCTGTTATCTTCTTTATTCAGTCGATTACACACTGCCTCACATTCCAGCGTGACTGAAATGATCCTGGATGCACTGAATGAGAATTGTGCCTTTAAATCTAGAAGGGTGGCCTAACTCTAGCCTGTGGATGAAGACGTGTATAAATCCTCAAGGCCCTGTCAAGTTTGGCCCCACACACACATATATGCTACACTTGAAAGTTAATGCAGAGCCTGTGGTGTAAGATCTCAGTAGGAGTTAATGGAGGACTGTGAAAGGCTTCTGCGCTTGTGTTTTCTGTGTAATAACAGCACTTGACGCTTTTCATGTCTGCTCGTCTCGCAGTGTGGGGCAAAAAGTGTTTCATAGAAAAAGACGGTCGCAATTAAGACATCTTTATTTTGCCATTTTATGGTCAAGCGTATATTTAATTGTTTGTGATGGAGCGGCTAATGCACTGTGAACAAAGGCCTGGTGTCCGTGTAGAGGCGACAGGCTGATTGCTGATGAATCCACTGATGGCCATGACTCAGCACTGTTCTGACCTCTGACACCTCTTCTGCTCTACTCAGTTTTGTCTTTTCATTTCTCCTTTTAGTTCCTTATTTTTCCACATCTGTTCTCTTTGTCTATCGACACTTTTTTGTACTTTATACTAAGTAAAGAACTAACATCTAACACAAACTTTTGTCCATTTTTGTTTTCTTCAAAAAGTTGCTACAAGAGTGAGACTCCAGTAAACAACTCACTGATTCAAATGATCCATTCAGAGTGAGACTCCAATAAACAACTCACTGATTCAAATGATCCATTCAGAGTGAGACTCCAATAAACAACTCACTGATTCAAATGATCCATTCAGAGTGAGACTCCAATAAACAATTCTCTGATTTAAATGATCCATTCAGAGTTAGCCTTCAGTAAACAACTCATTGATTCAAATGATCCAGTCAGAGTTAGTCTTCAGCAAACAACTCAGTGTTTTAAATAATCCGTTAGGAGTAAGACTCCAATAAACATCTCATTGATTCAAATGATCCATTCAGAGTGAGACTCCAATAAACAACTCACTGATTCAAATGATCCATTCAGAGTGAGACTCCAATAAACAACTCTCTGATTTAAATGATCCATTCAGAGTTAGCCTCCAGTAAACAACTCACTGATTCAAATGATCTGTTAGGAGTGAGACTCCAATAAACATCTCATTGATTCAAATGATCCATTCAGAGTGAGACTCCAATAAACAACTCACTGATTCAAATGATCCATTCAGAGTGAGACTCCAATAAACAACTCTCTGATTTAAATGATCTATTCAGAGTTAGCCTTCAGTAAACAACTCATTGATTCAAATGATCCAGTCAGAGTTAGTCTTCAGCAAACAACTCATTGTTTCAAATAATCCGTTAGGAGTGAGACTCCAATAAACATCTCATTGATTCAAATGATCCATTCAGAGTGAGACTCCAATAAACAACTCACTGATTCAAATGATCCATTCAGAGTGAGACTCCAATAAACAACTCTCTGATTCAAATGATCCATTCAGAGTGAGACTCCAGAAAAAACTCACTGATTAAAACGATTTGTTTAGAGTTAGTCTCCAGTAAACAACTCACTGATTCAAATGATTCAATTAGAGTGAGACTCCAGTAAACAACTCACCATTCCGAATTAATCTCCAGTAAACAACTCACTGGTTCAAATGATATGTTCAGAGTGAGACTCCAGTAAACAACTCACTGATTCAAATGATTTGTTCATAATTAGTCTCCATTAAATGAATCACTGATTCAAATGATTCGTTCAGAGTTAATCTCCAATAAACGACTCACAGATTCAAATTATCCGTACAGAGTTAATCTCCAATAAACAACTCACTGATTCAAATGATTCATTTAGAGTTTGTCTCCGTAATCCAGTCTTGGTTTTGATCCAGATCAAACCTTTAGTTTGAGTTTTTCAGACCTTTTTTGTAGGATTTGGATCACTTTGATCCAAAAAACCTGGATTAAACTGATCCCATCAGAAGGGTGGATTCAGCGTGGATTTCATGCCCAAAATGTAATGAAAACTTTAAAATTGTATCAAATAATACTATATTTGGATCATGCAGTATCTTACAAAATATCATATTTATTCATAATTCATAAGGTTTTAATTGTATCTGTCAGGGTACAGTGATTAGGTAGGCTTTAACAAATTAAAAAAGTAGAAAGAGTTTAGCCTCATAAAATAATCCCCCAAACAACAGTCAAAATTGACCAAAAACAATACATTTTATTCTGTCACTAATTAATATATATATTCATCATAATGGAAAATATTTTTGTTTTTAGAATATGTGTTAGTGATGCATGCAATGACTACAGAATAACCAAAAAAGCAAAGAATGGCAATCACTGATTTTTGAAATCACTGTCAACAATTGCAAAAAGAGACTGAAATGGCAGAAGCACAGCTTCATCTGGCAGAGGAACAACTGACTCTGACCAAACTGCAGCAAACCAAGGCCAGACTTGAGATCCGCCTCCTAAAGGCTACGCTCAGGTAAGCTGGTCTCTCCACATCAGATGAGGAAGTCTGAAATTATTGTGGAGTTTTTGACATTGTCTTTTTTTAATTCAATTAATCTATATTTGAAACTTGTTATAAATATCCTCAATGTACAGTGTTTGTGATATAGGTCTCAGATGAGCGGACTGCTGGAAGAGGATGGGGTGGGATTTTTTAAAATGTGTATGTTTTCATTTCAAATAAAAAGAAAGTTATATTGACCCCACACTGGCTATTCTACGTTTTGCTATAGTTCTACATTATGACTTCCTATCCTGTTTGAGCACTGGTTATAGATTTAGTGATCCTGAGAGTTCCTATCCGGATCAGATGGATCCGATCCGCTTTGGAAAACTGACTCAAAAAGTAAGGTGGATTATGTGATCATGGATCGCAAAAAAAGTATTACTAAATCCGGATCAATTTTATCCAATTAAATCTTTTGAAAAACCGGGCCCAGTAAATAACTCACTGATTCAATTGATCCCTCTCATCTCCAATAAACAACTCAGTGATTCAAATTGATCTGTTCAGAGTGAGTCTCCAGTAAACAACTCGCTGATTCAAATGATCCGTTCAGAGTAAATCTCCAGTAAACAACTCGCTGATTCAAATGATCCATTCAGAGTGAGTCTCCAGTGAACAACTCGCTGATTCAAATGATCTGTTCAGAGTGAGTCTCCAGTAAACAACTCGCTGATTCAAATGATCCGTTCAGAGTGAGTCTCCAGTAAACAACTCGCTGATTCAAATGATCCGTTCAGAGTGAATCTCCAGTAAACAACTCGCTGATTCGAGCGATTCTTTCAGAGTAAGATTTCAGTAAACAATTCACTGATTCAAATGTCATTAGGGTATCTGTACTTTTACTCAAGAGGCTATTTTGTGCACTTGGTCTTATCTTTACTTCATCCTGAGATTACTTTCTATCTTTTCCTCTTTTGTTTGTTTTTAATCATTCCCTTTTTTCTTTTCTACTCTAGTTTCTAGAAGTTTCTAACAAGACGGTTAATAGGAGGGCTAAAAAAAGAAAGTGAAAGTTTTTAAGTAGGAAGTGCACACACATGTTTGATCTCCGGCCAGTGAAGAGGTGGGAATAAAATGGTGCATACATCCAAGGGGGAATAACCTACTTCTCACCTCTTTACTTCTCCTTTCTCATCATCCCTCTTTCCTCCATCCATCTTCCCACTCATCCTCCAGCTCTCTGCACTTTAGATTGATCTCTATTTTTTGCTTGTTTGATCTCAGTTTATTCATCTACTCTTATTCCTTCATACAGGGCATCTGACATCAGTGTGAACTCACTTATCTCACTAACGCAGCGCTTATGATGCCAAACCAGCGGAGAAAAGCTTTAAGCTCATTGAGTTAAGATCGGTTCACATTAAGAATGAGAAGTATAATGATTAGCAGCATACACACCAGGACTGAAACAATGGCTTGGCACGAAACAAAACATGATTGTATGCCAACACAGGGAGAACATGCAAACTCCACACAGAAATGCCAACTGACCCAGCAACCTTCTTGCTGTGAGGCAACAGTGCTAACCACTGAGCCACCTTGTAACCCAATATATATTTTGATATTTTATAAAATAATAACAATAATAATATAGAAAAAATCATTAAATAACACTAAAAAATGTATATTAATCTCTTCATTGGTGAATGAAAATAAGTGAATAAATACTTAAATATTAATTAAATAACATGAAGTAAATAAATAAATACAGAAATAAATGAATGCATTACAATATGAATAAATAAATACATAAAAATAAATAAATGAGCAAGTAAAATAAATAAATCTCAAAAGGATATGGCGACGCAGTGAGTGAGTGTGTATGGATGTTTCCCAGAGATGGGTTGCAGCTGGAAGGGCATCCGTTGCGTAAAGCATGTGCTGGATAAGTTGGTGGTTCATTCCGCTGTGGCGACCCCAGATTAATAAAGGGACTAAGTCGAAAAGAAAATGAATGAATGAATGAATGAATGAAAAAGGATATATTAATATCAATATTTGGTGAATGAATAAATAAATAAAAAATACTACATTATAATAATAATAATAAATAATTAATATCTTTATTGGTGAATGAAAGGAAACCAACCAAATAAATTAACATTAAATAAATAAATAAATAAATAAATAAATAAATAAATAAATAAATATGTTTAAAACATAAAATAAATAGAAAAATAATAACTTAATATCTTTATTGATGTATGAAAATTTTAAATAAATTAACATCACATAATAGACAAATTAATAAATACATGTATAAATAAATAAATGCATTAAAATATGAATAAATAAATAAATAAATTACTAAATAAATAAATAAACACAATAAAAATATGAAATTAATATCAATATTGGTGAATGAAAATAAATAAAAAAAATTACCATTAAGAAATTAAATAAATAAATATTTAACAATATATAAATCATTAAATAAAATAAAAATATAATACATTGTAATAATAATAAATATTCTCTTATTGGGGAATGAAAACAAGTCAATAAATTAACATTAAATGAATCTATTAGCAAAAAAATGTTTCAAAATATAAAATAAATCTAAAAATAATAAATTAATTTCTTTATTGATGAATTAAAAAAATCTAATAAATTAGTATTAAATAAATATTCTAAAAATAATAAATGTATATCTATATTGGTGAATGAAAATAAACAAAATTACAATTAAGCAAATAAATAAATAAATAAACATTTAAAAAGTATATAAATCAATAAATAAAATAAAAATGTAATACATTTTAATAATAATAAATGATTAATATCTTTATTGGTGAATGAAAATAAGTCAAATAAATTAACATTAAAAACAAATAAATAAGCAAATAAATGTGTTTAAAAAGAATCATTATATATATATATACACACACACACACACACACACACACACACACACACACATATATATACACATATATATATACATACATACATACATATTTAGATACATATATACATATACATATACATATATACATATACATATATATATATATATATATATATATATATATATATATATATACATACATACATACATATTTACATACATATATACATATACATATATATATATATATATATATATATATATATATATATATATATATACATACATACATACATATTTACATACATATATACATATACATATATATATATATATATATATATATATATATATATATATATATATATATATATATATATACATACATACATATTTACATACATATATACATATACATATATATATATATATATATATATATATATATATATATATATATATATATATATATATATATATATATATATATATATATATACACATATATATATATACACACATATATATATATATATATATATATATATATATATATATATATATATATATATATATATATATATATATATATATATATATATACACACACACACATATATATATATATATATATATATATATATATATATATATATATATATATATATATATATATAAATATAAAAGTAGTACTAGGGATATACAATAAAACAATGCAGAATATATACTTTATAAGTACTAATAAACAGCCAATATATTAATAGGCAGGTAATAAGCCACTAGTTAATAGTGAGAATTGTGCCATCCTAATTATAGTCACACTATAAGGTTCTGTGAAATGTACTACAAAAATAACTGTATAAATGTAATTCTAATAGTAATAGAATTACACCTTTCAAAAGCACTGGTTTTATATATACTGGTTAGAATATTTAAACCTAATATTTTAGCTAATTGCAAAAGCTGAATAATTGATCAAACCCACTGATTAACTGATGAATGCCAGTTAGTAGAATAAATGGATCTCTATGACGGAGGTGTCAAACACAGAAGCAGAATTATTAGAAATTATACTACAATAACAAAAGAAGGAACAATCTCAATAATTACAAAGTATAGTCAATCAATGAATGTGCAGTGGGAGGCCTGTTGTTCCTGTCAGTTCCTTCATGAATACATAATCACATGTTTCCTGTTTTAAATATCAGCTATTAGTTAATTGCTCAATGTTTTTTTTTCATTTTCGTTCATAACAAGAGCTGACAGAGCTGACACTCACCGCGCACCTCAATCTCTAAACCTAACCTAATTTCAATACCAGGATAAAATCTGCTGTTTACCATCAAAAGTAGCACAGAACAAGCTCAACATGACATCTCAATTATTATTTTGCATAAACAGCAGCCCGTGCCAGTGATTTGTGCAAGCGTGCCCAAATGAGAGCGCTGATGAGATGGCTGTTCTGTGAGTTGGGTTAAGCTGTGGGCTGCATGTATCGAACAAGCTGGAAACCCACTTAATCACACCCAGCCAAGGCTGCACATCGCCTACTAAATCGAGTCAGCCGTGAAATTAAACTGGTTTATTCAAAATAAAACATTCCATCAAATGAGCATTGTGCACTGTTGATGGGCTCTTGTTGTTTTTCTTAAGGCAGAGGCTTATCTTTGACTTAATTCTGAGTTTGGGTAAATCAATGGAATGATTGAGTTATGAATCACATTTTCCATGAACCTGTTTAAGGAAGAGTTCCCTCAAAATTAAAACTTAGTCATCATTTACTCACCTGCATGTCAAACCTATAAGAAATGTATTGATCTCTAAAAAATGAAGATTGATTTTGTGAAATACACTCAGCCACTTTATTAGGTACACCTTACTAGTACCAGGTTGGACTCGCTTTTGCATTCAGAACTCTCTTAATCCTCCATGGCATAGATTCAACATGGTACTGGAAATATTCCTCAGAGATTTTGGTCCACATTGACATGATAGCATCGCGCAGTTGCTGCAGATTTGTCAGCTGCACATCTATGATGCGACTCTCCCGTTCTACCACATCCCAAAGGTGCTCTATTGGATTGAGTCTGGTGACTGTGGAGGCCATTTGTGTACAGTGAACTCATTGTCATGTTCAAGAAACCAGTCTGAGGTGATTCGAGCTTTATGACATGGTGCGTTATCCTGCTGGAAGTAGCCATCAGAAGATGGGTACACTGTGGTCATAAAGGGATGGACATGGTCAGCAACAATACTCAGGTAGGCTGTGGTGTTGACACAATGCTCAACTGCTACTACTGAGCCCAAAGTGTGCCAAGAAAATATCCCCCACACCATTACACCACCACCACCAGCCTCAACCGTTGATACAAGGCAAGGTAGATCCAAGCTTTCATGTAGTTGACGCCAAATTCTGACCCTACCATCCGAATGTCAAAGCAGAAAATGAGACTCATCAGACCAGGCACTGTTTTTCCAAACTTCTATTGTCCAGTTTTGGTGAGCGTGTGAATTGTAGCCTCAGTTTCCTGTTCTTAGCTGAGAGAAGTGGCACTTGGTGTGGTCTTCTGTTGCTGTAGCCCATCTGCCTCAAAGTTGGATGTGTTGTGCGTTCAGAGATGCTCTTCTGCATACCTCGGTTTGAGTTACTGTTGCCTTTCTATCAGCTTGAACCAGTCTGGCCATTCTCCTCTGACCTCTGGCATAAACAAGGCATTTGCATCCACAGAACTGCCGCTCACTGGATATTTTCTCTGTTTCAAACCATTCTCTGTAAACCCTAGAGATGGTTGTGTGTGAAAATCCCAGTAGATCAGCAGTTTCTAAAATACTCAGACCAGGCACCAACAACCATGCCACGTACAAAGTCACTTAAATCACCTTTTCTCTCAATTCTGATGCTCGTTTTGAACTGCAGCAGATTGTCTTGACCATGTCTACATGCCTAAATGCATTGAGTTGCTGCCATGAAATAGGCTTATTAGAAATTTGCGCTAACGAGCAGGTGTACCTAATAAAGTGGCCGGTGAGTGCATTTCAATAACACTATTTACTTGTGATAGCCTAGGTATGGAAATATTATTAATTTGCTCAGATGCAAAAGTTCAGCGTATGATGGTTTAAGTATTTCAAATTACCTGCATACATGAATATATTGGATTTTGGATATAGAGTATTTTCATGCAATAACCTTTGCAGAGCAAAGCCAATCTCATCCAGGCTCGGCAGAGTGTTGTTTATTTCTGCTGTTAGCTGTAAAATGTCAGCATATAGTCATCT
This sequence comes from Danio aesculapii, assembly GCF_903798145.1. Classification (NCBI taxonomy): domain Eukaryota; kingdom Metazoa; phylum Chordata; class Actinopteri; order Cypriniformes; family Danionidae; genus Danio; species Danio aesculapii. The sequence continues at coordinate 15,237,217 of NC_079452.1, read as the reverse complement.
CTCTGCCGCCGCTGTAGTTACTGACCCCAATTTATGAGAGATGCAGAGGAGGTGCATGATGATGGAATCTTTTACTGCCACGTATTCAGCATTTTGTGACTCCTATGTTAACTGATGATGTTTTTAAAATGATCATTTTACCATTCATTATGCACAACCATGCCTAAAGGGATACTTTTATCCCTTATTATTAAGCTTTATGTTTTCCCCCCTTCCATTACATAAAGAAAGAGAATATGAGGGTGAATTCATTAAACAGTTGTGTTACTTTTGCATTCAGTAGTGGTTTACTGTGCTTCTTTTGCATTCAGCTGTGTTTACAATGGGAGGTACATCATTAGTTTTGGTCAATTTGTGCAAAACTAAAAAAAATAATAGCTATTTGTTATTGTTATTTGTTATTGCTATTATGCAAGTCTTTTTAAAGTGATGCGGGTCTGTTATGAACTGTTATAACCCCTTTATTGCACATCCACCTTGATTATTTGGCTTTTTTTTTGTAGTTTTGAAACTAATTCAAAGTTCAAAAATGGACGTGAATATACTGCAAACTTCCATCAAAAAATGTAAACAGTTTGGATGCATGAGGGATACTGTACATATATTAATATACTATGATTTAGGATGCAATAATTATCATTTTGATTAGAATTTACAGTATACTATACAAATTCAGTTGCAGCATGCATCATTACATTAATGTGGATCCAGAAATGAATCAAATGACTTAACATATGATTGCCATCATGTGATCATTTGATATGTATTGATGCTACACATAAAATAAAATGACTTTTTTCTCTGCAGAAAACAAAAGACAATGTTTTGAAGAATGTTGGTACAAAGTAAAAAGCCATTTGTTTACTTTAAAAAATGAGTAAACCTGTTGTTTTTAAAAAGCAATTAGTTGACTTTACTTAAAAAAGTGTGTAAACCTGTTGCCTTAAAATTAAGTAAATGAACTTTTTTCATAATTTAAAAAAACAAGTCAACTTAACTAAATTTTTCAAAAGTAAAATCAACTTAAGGCAACAGGGATTACTCACTTTAAATAAGGCAATTGTTTTATTTCCTTTACATCTACTTTATACAGAAACCAATGCATAGAGAAATTTCATTCATTTTCTTTTGGCTTAGTCTCTGATTTATTAGAGGTTGCCACAGCGGAATGAACTGCCAACTATTGGCATGTGTTTTAAGCAGCGGATGCCCTTCCAGCCACAACCCAGTATGGGGAAACACCTATAAGCACGCATTCACACAGACGGACTTAGTTTATAGAGTTCACTATTAGTGCATGTCTTTGAACTGTGGGGGAAACCGGAGCATCCGGAGCTTTCGTAGCATGGAACTAGCCAACTACATTTATCTTCATCGTGTCAAAATGGTATCGTTTATTTAGTGCTCTTGTTTGATTAATCAGAAAAAAAAATAGCTAAACTAATTGATTATAAAAATAATCAGTTGCAGTACTAAAGCATAACCTAAACTTAACCATGAAATCTTTCCTTTTCTCACAAATTAAAAACATTTAATGGGAGTGTTTTAGATTGAAATACACTTCACTGAACATGTACACAATGACATCACCTGTATATAAATGCAGATTAACTAGAAATATTCACTCACCGGCCACTTTATAAGGTACACCTTGGTAGTACCAGGTTGGACCCTTTTTGCCTTCAGAACTGCCTTAATGCTTCGTGGCATAGATTCAAGGTACTGGAAATATTCCTCAGAGATTTTAGTCCACATTGACATGATAGCATCACACAGTTGCTGCAGATTTGTCAGCTGCACATCCATGATGTGAATCTCCCGTTCCACCACATCCCAATGGTGCTCTATTGGATTAAGTCTGGTGACTGTGGAGGCCATTTGAGTACAGTGAACTCATTGTCATGTTCAAGAAACCAGTCTGAGGTGATTCGCCTGTGTGAATTTTGGTGAGCCTGTATGAATTGTAGCCTCAGTTTTCTGTTCTTAGCTGACAGCAGTGGCACTCTGTGTAGTCTTCTGCTGCTGTAGCCCATCCACCTCAAGGTTGGATGTGTTGTGTGTTCCGAGATGCAGTTCTGCATACCTCGGTGGTAACGAGTGGTTATTTGAGTTACTGTTGCCTTTCTATCAGCTGGAACCAGTTTGGCCATTCTCCTCTGACCTCTGGCATCAACAAGGCATTTGTGCCCACAGAACTGCCGCTCACTGGATATTTTCTTTGTTTCTCTATTTTCTCTGTAAACCCTAGAGATGGTTGTGCGTGAAAATCCCAGTAGATCAGCAGTTTCTGAAATACTCAGACCAGCCCATCTGGCACCAACAACCATGCCACGGTCAAAGTCACTTAAATCACCTGATGCTGGGTTTGAACTGCAGCAGACCGTCTTGACGGTGTCTACATGCCTAAATGCATTGAGTTGCTGCCATGTGATTGGCTGATTAAAAATTTGCAATAAGCAGTTGGACAGATATACCTAATAAAGTGGCCGGTAAGTGTATGTTATAATGTTAACTCTTAAAAGCTAATATTTTCTAGTTAATTAGTTAAAGTAATTTGCAACTAATAAAGTTATGGTAACTACTAACTGACATCGTAAAAAATGCTGGGACAATTTGTGTTGGGACAACATGAAGGAATTAAGTTAACTTAGTTTTTACAAATGTAAGTGGATTGAGCATAAAACAATTAAGTTGTCTCAAAATAACCTCAAGAATTATGTTGTTTAAGCTCAATTGAAATAAGTCATTTGAACAAACAGAAATGTCTTTTATTTTGAGTTGAAATTTTCTGATTTTGGTTGTAACACAATAATGTAAACCTTTGGTAAAGCTGCTTTGAGACAATAATCATTGTGAAAAGCGCTATACAAGTAAACTTGAATTGAATTGATAAAATCGCATATATTGAGAACTGTTTAGCCATAAAGCGGTTTACATTTTCTGCAGACGACACAGGCCTCCCATACAGAATATCTCAGAGGACTAAGCCCTCTCTCTCTATCTGCGATTTCAAATGAAGCCTGTCTTTCTCCACGGGACCCGCTGCACCATTACTCCACTGATATTCTGAAGACACGTCTCAGTATCTCTCCGCTAAGCAAGGCAAATAGCAGAGCGGGTCTTTTGGCGCGTCACTCTAATGGTGCTTTCTGTCACTTTGACACCACTTCATGTCTAATCTTTATTGAGTTTTATTTTCGACTGCCATTAAAGTGGGGGGACATGTCAGCGGCAGCCAAAAAACACCACTGGGATTGAATCGCCTTTTTGCATAGGGAAAAAAATATCTAGAAGTAGAGAAACTGTTAAATGTGTTGTATACGGATGGCAGTCATTTGAACCCCAGATCGTCGACGCACTTTTGCCTATGAATATCAAATGTGAACACTTCACATCTTCCGCCATTACTTCAGAATAATACACACGTTAGCTTCCGAAGAGAAATCTTTTCCCGATCGTATGAAATCATTTACCAACATAATTTGAAGCCATGAATTATTCAGCGGCCATTGACGAGGATTGCGTACCCATTCAGAGATTCAGAAGTCAAGCGAAGTAACGACCTCGGTGTGGATGGAGTGGGAAAGCGGAGTGTCAGGTGCACACGCTATAGGTCAATAACACTCATTATTTCCCTGGTTAAATGTCATGAATAATGCAGTCTTTCAGTGTTATATTTAAATCTTTCCAGACAGCTTTTAGCAAGTGTTTCAAAATTCATGCAGGGATGAGCTGCTGCAGATTCCATTCGCATATTATCAGTGATGCCATTTAAACACTTTCTTTAAAACACTTCTTTGAAAAGTGGCAATGATCAGTTTGTGTCATTCATATTGACTTTGGAAACTTGTCATATTAAAACAACATTAATAAGTGTTGAATGATGATGATGCCCTTATACACCCTCATTAGATATATACATGTAAAGAACACTACTGGATCAGTAGCTGGGTAATTATTAAAAAAAAAAAGTTTTGTTTATGGTAAATTTACATCTTAATATGAGGTACATTTAAAAACAAAAACAAAAAACGAGACAGCATTCATTAAATTGTTTTTAACCACTGGTATGGGTATTGTCATGATTTGTAAAATAAAATAAAATAAAATAAAATAAAATAAAATAAAATAAAATAAAATAAAATAAAATAAAATAAAATAAAATAAAATAAAATAAAATAAAATAAAATAAAATAAAATAAAATAAAATAAAATAAAATAAAATAAATATATAGAAAAAATAGTAAAAAAATAGTAAAAATAAAAATGAAAAAAAAATTAAATTAAATAGAATATATAAAAAATAATAAAATAAAATAACATTAAATTAAAATAAAAATTAAATTAAATAAAAAATTAAATAAAAAGGAAACTATAATTTAATAAAAGAAAAATTTTAAAAACACAGAAAAAAATAGTACATATATAAAATATAAATAAATAAATAAAATAAAATAAAATATAATAAAATAAAAATAATAAATAAAATAAAATAAAATAAATAAATAAACAAAATAAAATTATAATAAAATAAAATTTAAATAAAATAAAAAATAAAATAAAAAATAAACTATAATTTAATAAAAATAAAAAATATAGAAAAAATGGTACATAAAAAAATACAAATGAAAAAATAAAATAAAATAAAATATAAAATAAAGAAATATAGAAAAAAAAATAAAATAAAAAATAAAATATAATAAAATAAAAATAATAATAATAATAAATAAAACAATAAAATAAAATAAGGCCACGTGATGGTGTCGCCTCACAGCAAGAAGGTCCCTGGTTCGAACCTTGGCTGGGTCAGTTGGCATTTCTGTGTGGAGTTTGCATGTTCTCTACGTGTTGGCATGAGTGTCCTCCGGGTGCTTGCGTAAATCCACAAGAGGCCAATGTTGACTTACTGACAGACAGACTGACTGATCAACTGACCCACCCTCCTCCCTCCCTAAACCCAACCAATAGTGTTTTCAAAAGCACCGATTGACCAGCTCCCACCCACTTCCCTAAACCCAACCGACAAATTTAAAAAGCAATGCAGAAAAATAAAAGCCCTCGCCTGATTTTTACCACATTTTACCACATTATCACCCTGTTATTTACTTGTTTATTTCATTCCACCAACGTAAATGGTAAGCTATTGGACAAAATGGTAATAGCAGGAAAGCCGTTCATATGAAGGTAAGTAGTCAGCTGGTAAGCATGAAAAGGAACGGCGTAATACCGCCCCATATCATTCGTTTTAAAGAAGAAATGCAGCCATACGTACCTCTGGCTACATAATTCACGATCTCCAGAAATGTATATAGGGCTGCGTTTTCAGAATGAGCCCATGTTAAACTTAACCTAATTCCTTCAAGTTGTCCCAACCCAATCGACTCAGCAGGTATTCAATTAGAGAGCATGATTATTGTAAATTACCAAAGGGATAAATATACAGTAATATGGACAATAAATATTGTGATTAATAGTTTTGCCATGTAAAACATGCCTAAATTAACAAAGCACATCCAAACACACTTCTTAGTTCTTGAACTATTCATATTATAATATCCTATTCCATTACACAGTGACAAAGCTTTTAATGATTACTAACAATAGAAAGTGGTTGTAATCTGATATCGAACTGCAACATGTCATTGTTCTCTGGACTCCCTCAGATTGATTGCGTCTGACCTGCTTTTGGATGTTTTGGCATGAGGGTTTAAAGGGTAAGCGCAGCTTTGATCATGTAGAGGTGACTCTGGTGCCCACAGGTGAAACAGTGAGTGCTTCAATCTGTTAAAGTGCTCACACCTCACAAACTTCTGCCTCTCTCGCTCCATCTCATTCTTTTCATCCACTTCCATTTCCCCCTTTTTTTCTGGCCTTCCCCAGGCGGCCTATTACCTCAGAATAAAACCATGAGGTGTCAACACAGGCAAAGCTCAAATCTGTTTTAGAGCACTAACCTGCACGAGTGGAGGACTGTGAGAGTAATGCTAGCTTGAGGCTCACACACACCTGAACACACACACACACATTGCTCTCTCCGTCACTGTATCGTTTTCTGGCACCACCACCATTCCAAACACTTATCTTTCCTGCATAATGGGATCCTCTGCTAGAAACAAAGCCTCAGTGACAGAGCTGTACTCGTATTTAAAACCCCCCTGCTATGGTTCTTTAAAGCCTCCTACATTAGGTTTTTGCATGCATCCAATGTCAGAGAACACTTTTTGTTTTGACGTTATATGCATTTAAAATCCCCGCATTTCTCAGAGAGTCTCAAAATGATTTGTTTGAAGATTCGCTCTAAACGCCACTTTCTATGGGTCTACTTTGTTCTGATTGGTCAGTTGGCTCAGCCTGTTTACGGCATGTGTTGGAAACAAGTTGTCCATTATCATATCAGACTAGCTTTGATTTTATAGGACAGCTGTAAATTTCTTTAATACACTACCTGACAAAAGTCTTGTCATCAATCCCAGCTGTAAGAGCAATAAGAGCAACAAATAACAACTTGACTTATACAGTACATCCAGAAAGTATTTATAGCGCTTCACTTTTTCCACATTTTTTTATGTTACAGCCCTATTCCAAAATGGATTAAACTCGTTTATTTCCTCAAAATTCTACACACAACACCCCATAATGACAATGTGAAATATTTTTTGAAATTGTTGCAAATTTATTAAAAATAAAAACCCTGAAAAATCACATGTACATCAGTATTCACAGCCTTTGCTGTGAAGCTCTAAATTGAGCTCAGGTACATTCTGTTTCCACTGATCATTCTTGAGATGTTTCAGCAGCTTAATTGGAGTTCACCTGTGGTAAATTCAGTTGATTGGACATGATTTGAAAAGGCACACACCTGTCTATTTAAGGTCCCAGGGTTGACAGTGCATGTCAAAGCACAAACCAAGCATGAAGACAAAGGAATTGTCTGTAGACCTCCGAGACAGGATTGTCTTGAGGCACAAGACCTGGGAAGGTTACAGAAAAGTTTCTGCTGCTCTGAAAGTTCTAATGAGCACAATGGCCTCCATCATCCGTAAGTGGAAGATGTTTGGAATCTCTATGACTCTTCCTAGAGCTGGCCGGCCATCTAAGCTGAGTGATCAGGGAGAAGGACCTTAGTCAGGGAGGTGATCAATAACCCGATGGTGACTATGTCTGAGCTCCACCGTTCTTCTGTGGGGAGTGGTGAACCTTATAGAAGGACAACCATCTGTGCAGCAATCCACCAATCAGGCCTTTATGGTAGAGTGGCCAGACGGAAGCCAGTTCCCGCCTGGAATTTGCCAAAAGGCATCTGAAGGACTCTCAGACCATAAGAAACAAAATTCTCTGGTCTGATGAGACTAAAATTGAACTCTTTTGAGTGAATGCCAGGCGTTACGTTTGGAGAAAACAAGGCACCGCTCATCACCAGGCTAATAGCATTCCTACAGGGAAGCATGGTGGTGGCATCATGCTGTGGGGATGTTTGTCAGCAGCAGGAACTGGAAGACTAGTCAGGATAGAGGAAAAGGTGAATGCAACAATGTACAGAGACATCCTGAATGAAAACCTGCTTCAGAGTGCTCTTGAGTTCAGATTGGGGCGAACTCACTCTTCCAGCAGGACAATGACCAAAGCACACCACCAAAATATCAATGGAGTGGCTTCACAACAACTCGGTGAATGTCCTTGAGTGGCCCGGCCAGAGACCAGAACTAAATCCTATTGAACATCTCTGGAGAGATCTGAAAATGGCTGTACACTCTCACTTCCAACCTGATAGAGCTTGAGAGGTACTGCAAGGAGGAATGGGCAAAAATTATAAGGCTGTAACATAAAAAAATGTGGAAAAAGTGAAGCGCTGTGAATACTTTTCGGATGCACTGTGTGTATGAGCTTTTCACAAAAATCACATGTATACTGTAAATATACTGTAAAAATCTTGTTGCCTTAAATTTAATAACCAGTTGAATTAAATTAACTCTAAAAGTAATTTCAACTTACTATATATTAAACTTAAAACATCAAGTTGAATCTCATACACTTAAAAAAAGCTGAAACATGGTTAACTACACACTCCTTGAAAAGCAATGATATATAAAAAAGCATAATATGGCTATTTTAAAAGCATAGATCATCAAAAATTCAACATTTGCCATAATTTATTCACTTTTTAATAACTGTACCAGTAGCCCTTTTTATGTAATTACATTTTGCGGTGGCTGGAGATCTTAAACTCAGAATATGAAAAAGCACCATTTAAAATAATAATAATAATAATAATAATAATAATAATAAAAGAAAAATTGGCCAGTATTACTTACATGGTGCTGTATTGTTCAATAAATAATCTTCTCCTCCAGTGAGCTCCCACCTGCGATCATTAAATCAAGAAGCATATCATTCAGATTCATGAACAAATTATTCAAACAGTTTTGAGAACTGGGTCAGTGGAGTCATTTACAAAATTCAGATATAAAGAATGATTCATTCGCAAAACCAAAATTATTCATGTCACCGAAGAGATCTTTGGTGGAAGGATTACAGCCAATTTATTCATTTTTGGGGGGGTTGAAAATGAACCAAAATCAGTTTCTGTACAAGCACAGAAGACATCAGCATTCATAACGTCTTCTAACCTGATTCACAAAGCTTAAAGTAATATATTATAAAATGAGTTGTGCAATTAGGGCTGTATAACATATAGTTTAAGCATCAATTATTTGACCCCCTGTATATTTTAGTCTCCCAATTTCTGTTTGACGGAAAGAGGATTTTATTCAACACATTTCTAAACATAATAGTTTTAATAACTCATTTCTAATAACTGATTAATTTTATAGATTGTTTTAAAATTAAGCGTATTTATAAACAACTGAACTTGCAGATATTATATATTATTATTGAATTAGCATAAACCTTTATGAGTTTCTTTCTTTTATTTATTGATTGATTTATTTAACAAGGAATTTCCCATTGATATACAACATCTCTTCTGACCAGAGTCCTGGTCAAAACAGGCAGCATAGGACAGACTTACAAAAAAAATAACTATATATATGCATATCACAACACATAGACACACACAAAAATAGTATAAACCATAATCAATTGTTAAAACATGTGCACTGCTCTAAATTGACAGTCTTTAAAATATTTTTAAATATAGCAATAGATGGTACGGATTTCCTATGCAGTATATAATGAAGCTCATTCCACACATATGGAGCATACTTAGAGAATTCAGATCGACCTAACACTGTGCGGGAAAAAAATGACATCTTAAGTTAAAGTATATCTGCTGATCTGGTATTGGAAGTATTGGAACAGTACTCCAGCAAACTAGATACAGTTGAAGTCAGAATTATTAGCCCCCCTTTTAATTTTTTCTTTTTTAAATATTTCCCAAATTATGTTGAACAGAGCAAGAACATTTTTACAGTTTGTCTGATAATATTTTTTCTTCTGGAGAAAGTCTTATTTGTTTTATTTCGGCTAGAATAAAAGCAGTTTTTAATTTTTTAAACACCATTTTGAGGTCAAAATTATTAGCTCCTTTAAGCAATTTTTTTTCTGACTGTCTACAGAACAAACCATCGTTATACAATAACTTGCCTAATTACCCTAACCTGCCTAGTTAACCTAATTAAGCCTTTAAATGTCACTTTCAGCTGTATAGAAGTGTATTGAAAAATATCTAGTCAAATATTATTTACTGTCATCATGGCAAAGATAAAATAAATCAGTTATTAGAAATGAGTTATTCAAACTATTATGTTTAGAAATGTGTTGAAAAAAATCTTCTCTGCGTAAACAAAAATTGGGGAAAACATTAACAGGGGGGCTAATAATTTTGACTTCAACTGTATATACTGTGGTGATTTACCATCTAAAGCTTAAAGAAAAGATGTGTTGTTTTCTCCTTAACTGTAATGAAATCCATTCTGTCCTTTTATTTAAATTACAGTGATGTGTGCATGAACTTGAACCAGTGACAAATCTTAAGGCACTATGATAAACAATATCCGTTTAAAAAAAAACATTCAGAAATGCGTGCATGTAAAGTATATCTCCGTAATCCAATACTGATAGAAGTGTACTCTCAACTAAATGTTTTCCAGCTGCAAAGGAGAAACTTTAATTTAAATTAAAATAAAAACTTAATGATTGTCTGAGTTGTTTTTTTAAAGGCTTTCAATATGAAAGCTTTAAGTTAACTCATCATCAAGCCAGACACCTAAATATTTATATTCTGTTGAACACCGAATACATTTTGAAGAAAGCTGAAAACTGTAATATTGATAGTAGGAAAAACAAACACTATGAAAGGCAATGGTTACAGGTTCCAAAATTAATCATTTTGTGTTATAAAAAAGAAAGAAACTCGCTTTATTGCCAATTTCTGTCGCCTGCTATAGTAATGATGTGCAGTGCCAGCATGATGCCAAAACACAGTCTCTTATAACAGCTGGAAGAGACTGTCATTGTGGAAATCTGCTCAAGTCCATTCATGACATCTGGCTATTATGTAAAATCCATAAGATGCATGAGCGCATAAGTGACTGAGGGATTTTACACATTCATGAATATTCTGAATCCAAAATTCCAGCACTCATTTAATATTCACACAGTGATTCTCGCATATACTTTCACTGCATGAACAACAAGTGATACAAATTCTGACTGTTTTGCAACACTTTTTAAGCCGGACTGTATGAAAGCACACAATTTGCAAATCCATAGAAAGTATTCTAAATTCATAAATGTTGATTTTTTTTTTATTAAAGACCATCACCTTTTATAAAAGGTCAATTTATAAATCATATTCTGATGTCATTCAGTGTAACAAATACATTTATCTTGAAATATATATAACCTATTTGCTGTGCCTATATATATATATATATATATATATATATATATATATATATACACAAAAAATGAACAAACAAAAAAAAATTCCCAGCCAATGAGCTTGCTCCTCTCCACATTTAAATACCTCAGTTTTGTTTGTGTTGAGCCCCATTCACAATACACTGAAAAAAAGGATTTATTGGATTTACTAAATGTTTTTAAGGTAAATGGTTGCATTGTGGAGGGAGAAGAATAAATATAAATGGAATCAGTACATAAAATGCTGATGATTTTAAAAGATGTGTGTGACTTTTTTTTTTTCATTCATCATTACAAGAAGCAGATGAATATTTGAGTGTTTTTTCAATCGAAGTGTCAAAATGAAAACACCAAAACAGAAACTCTGTGCTTAAACAATTAAATATGAACAAAATAATATTACAAAACAGGCTAAAATATAAACAAAACACTTCAGAGATAGGTTTTTGGTTTATATTCTTGACAAAAAGCACTTGTTTTCCTATTATTAACAATCTTTTGATTGGTTTCACTTAACACCAAAAATGAAGAAATAGGGACATCAATTAGCCTATGTTTTTGTGATACAATCCACAAGTTTAAGATGACGGCATAAACCACAACCTGTATGCTTTCTTTATTTTATTTATATACGCTACCAGACAAAAGTCTTGTCGTTGATCCCAGTTGTAAGAGCAACAAATAATAACTGACTTCTAGTTGATCATTTGGAAAAGTGGCAAAAGGTAAATTTTTTCCGATGAATCATCTGTTGCATCCCAATCATCACAAATACTGCAGAAGACCTACTGTATTGAAACTCGTATGGACCCAAGATTCTTACAGAAAACTGTCAAGTTTGTTGAAGGATGAATCATGGTTTGGGGTTACATTCAGTATGGGTGCGTGCGAGAGACCAAGACATTTGTGCTGCCCATTACATTACAAACCCCAGGAGAGAGCAAATTCTTCAGCAGGATAGCGCTTCTTCTCATACTTCAGCCTCCACATCAAAGTTCCTGAAAGCAAAGAAGATCAAGGTGCTGCAGGACTGGCCAGGCCAGTCACCAGACATGAACATTATTGAGCATGTCTGGGGTAAGATGAAGGAGGAGGCATTGAAGATGAATCCAAAGAAGCTTGATGAACCCTGGGAGTCCTGCAAGAATGCCTTCTTTGCCAAAAGAAAAAGTCAGACCTTACTGTCCTAATTAAATCATTATAAATCAAGGCATGATCATATTTTATTTTGGTAAAATAAGCGTAATCTAGAGGCCTTTGCCTTTCATATAAGCCACTTCTGATACCAAATGATCAACTAGAAGTCAAGTTATTATTTGCTGTTCCTAATACTTGGATAGGCGACAAGACTTTTGTCAGGTAGTGTATAGGATGTCATTGGATGTCACATTTCATTCTGGTAAAGGTACTAATAATCATGAATTCGAAACCGTTCAATAGGGCTTCATTGGTCAAGTTTACCGTGTAGCTTTTATCTTAGAATATTGTGTTGTCCAACATGTTTAGAGCAATGTTATTTTGTATTGTATTATCGGATACATTATGTACCAAATGACACACAATGACACAACTTATTGCTTGACAATACAACCACGAGCTCCATTACAATACTAAACCTCTCAGAGAGCTGTCAAGACAGAAACGGCTCTTATTTTGGCTGCTTGCAAAGCAATACAATTCAGATATGACAAAAAAACTATTCTTTTTGCGTGTCTCAACAACAACAACAACAAAAAACCTCTAATGTTTACAGACTCTGAATGTTTTATTTGATCGTCGCTTTTTCTTCATCTTCTTGTTGTTCCCGTCAGTGTTTACAGTACAGTCTATCCCTAAAGCACCATATATTGAGTGATGGAGTGCTAATGTTCCCTCAGTGGGAAACGGTAAGTCATGTTCAGACTTATAATGGGCCTCTTCTCTACATCAAAGCTGTTAATCATTAGCACTGTGCATTCGGAGTATTCATCGAATGTGCTATTTTAATGAGGTCATATAGTAAAAGACACTCCAATATCTCTCTCTTTTTAAGGCGCTCTTACAAGAGATCGCTGATTGTCACAGTAATTACAGTCGCACAGATTCACGCTTGGTGATGATTTCTTTTTGGCACCAGCGATCCATGACTTGGGCTCTTGACAACATTTTAATACAAAGCCCAATCAAGGCATAAACAGAAGCTCTGAGCGATCAAATCAAAAAGCTTTCATAAACCTTTATGCGGCTCTCGGAGCCGCCAGCCACAGTCCAATAGTGTCCTCATAACAAAGATGAAAGCTAAATCTAATTATAAACAAGGCTTTCAGATACAGCAATAACAGATAAAATGATTTGTACTGACATCTCCAAAAACGGTCTCTGGAAAACCCAACGGCATGATTAAGTTTGCACTTTAAAATCCTAAAGAATATTTAATTGCCAGGCTTGATATACTGTATAGTATATGGTCTTGAAACCAAAAGTGGGAAAAAAGTAACTTTACTATTAATTTTTTTGACTCTTCATTCAATCTTTAACTGTTTTTCTGTTAAAAAGTCCTGCAAGCATGTTTCTAGTAGAAATTGTTGTGTTGTTAGCATGATTCTAGTATGAATTATCTTGTTGATAGCATGATTCTAGTAGCCTATAAATTAACATGTTATTAGCATGATTCTAGTATAAATTAGAATGCTGCATGCATGCTTCTAGTAAGAATTAACCTGTTGTTACCATGTTTCTAGAATGAATTAGCATGTTGATAGCATGATTCTAGTGGCCAATTAATTAACATGTTAGCTTGAATTAGCATGTTGTTAACATTCTAGTATTAATTAGCATGATTTTAGCATTAATTATCATACTGGTAAAATGTTTCTAGCATTCATTCATTCATTCTCTGCCGCTTTTCAGGGGTCGGGTCACAGGGGCAGCAATCTTAGGAGAGAACCCCAGATTTCCCTCTCTCCAGACACTTCCTCCAGCTCCTCTGGGGGGATCCTGAGGCGTTCCCAGGCCAGCCGAGAGACATAGTGCCTCCAGCGTGTCCTGGGTCTTCCCCAAGGCCTCCTCCCGGTGGGACATGCCTGGAACACCTCCCTAGGTAGGCGTCCAGGAGGCATTCGAAACAGATGCCTGAGCCACCTCAGCTGACTTCTCTCGATGTGGAGGAGCAGCTGCTCTACTCCGAGCTCCTCCCGGGTGACAGAGCTCCTCACCCTATCCATAAGAGTGCGCCCTGCCACCCTTCGAAGGAAACTCATTTCGGCTGCTTGTATCCGAGATCTTGTCCTTTCGGTCATGACCAAAAGCTCATGACCATAGGTGAGAGTAGGAACATGGATTGACTGGTAAATCGAGAGCTTTGCCTTTCGGCTCAGCTCCTTCTTCACCACAATGGACCGGTACACTGACTGCATTACTGCTGCACCGATCAGCCTGTCAACCTCACGTTCCATCCTTCCCTCACTCGTGAACAAAACCCTGCAAGAGTTTCTAGCATGAATTAGTAAATTTAAAGATATATAAGGTCACAAAATTTTTCCAATGTTAAGTCAATGGGACTTTCCAGGTTAGATTTCGAACTGTTTGGAGGTTTGAAGTTAGTTTGGAGTACAGGTTTAGGAGGAGATTTTAAAATTAGACACAGATATCAGTATGGCTTTCTCAAGGCACTATAACAGCTACTCATTACAATCAATGTCTGCAGATTAACATCTCTGAATACACAACACAGATGAGCTACAGCAGCAGCAGAAGAACAGTGGGGACACACTCCTGCACATAACAGCAGTAAACTGATTCGCACATGCTCACAAAATTGAACAAAAATAATATCTAGTTGGATGAGTCTCGATTTCAGCTGCACTAGACACATAATGGTCAAAACTTGGTGTAAACATCATGGTGTAATTTATAATTTCAACGCAAACTTTGGGCTGCTTAGTAGCTACCACCTGAGCACTGTTAACCATGTTTAAACATGGAGTATTATTGCTGACCATACACAGTTCATTCCTTTATGACCACAATGGAACCATCTTGTGATGGCTACTTTAAGCAGGATTACATGTCATGACACAAAGCTTAAATCATCTTAGTTCTTGAACATGACATTGAGTTCAAATGGCATCTACAGCCACTAGATCTCATTCCCTTTGCATCATAGATGTGAATCCGAAAAATCTGCAGCAACATACAAATCAGCAGCTTTCCCATACCTTTTTGCCTATAAATAAATAAATAAGTACATAAATAAATTAAATAAAGAATCTCTAAGTTACATTTTTTATTCGGATGGAAAAGGATCTTAAAATGTCAACCCTGTTATGACATTTTGAATAGCAACCAGTCGATAATTAAACAAGGGATACTTGTGGAAATAACACAATGAAATACTATTAGTATATTCAGATTTCGGGGTGGCACAGTGGCTCAGTGGTAAGCACTGTCGCCTCACAGCAAGAAGGTCGCTGGGTTGAGCCCAGGCCGAGTCAGTTGGCATTTCTGTGTGGAGTTTGCATAGACCAAAGACACGCACTATAAGTGAATCAGGTAAGCTAAATTGTCAGTAGTGTATGAGTGAAACATATGCTGGAATATTTGTAGGTTCATTCCGCTGTGGCGAGCTCTGAAATGGAGACTAAGTCAAATGAAAGTGAATGAATGATATTCAGATTTAAAATTATTGTACAATTTCAAGGTTTTTAAAGGCATGGCTTTACAAAACACAACTAAACAATTACCATGTTTCATAATTCATTATCAGGTAATAAATGACAAGCAAAAGTTTACTCTTCTAATGAGAGATTGCTTTACAAGAAAATCAATGACTATTTATTTGAAAAGACTTATCGAATTGAAACGTTCTGTTTTTGTGAAGAATAAAAATCCAAATACCACATAAGTACTACTGGTTTAACTTGTTACTTGTAAGTAACTTGGTTTAAACTTAGCTGGAAGTCTTTGGATTATGATATCACACACGCACACAGACACATCGTATTCCTTTTGGTTTTGAGGCAGTAAAATGTTTATGTGGTCATTTTCTGTACAGTCTTGTATCACATTAAAGTTTAAAACTAATCTTAGCTTGCCAAGAAAAAAGTGAAATGTGACCAAAAAAATAAACCCAATATTTGTGTATTCATGGATGAACACCACAGTATTAAAATCCAAAGACCAGCAGCACCTTATGGTTACTTTATTAGTTTTGTAGGTATTAGCTTGGAGACCCTCTGTGGAGTGCACAGGCTGTAGTGTGGTTAATATCAATGGGATCGAGAGAGTGGTAAACAAAGTAAAGCCTATAGGCTAATAACAGACATAGTCACAGCATCGTCTTGTCTGCACATCTCTTTCTTGCTACTCACAGAGTACTTCATATCACAATATTCTTTTGTTCTTTCTTCACAATTTTCTTTATTCAAACCAAATACGCAAGTTACGATGACTGTCCTTAACATAAATGACATGTCCTTAACATAATAGGTGAGATCTACAGCGTATGCTTTTTACTTGAAATCATTTCTGGCAGCTGCTTTGCTTGGATAGCACCAAATAGGATGAAAGTAAGCAGAAAAAAAATGCAAAAGAATTGAGACCAAATTGTGTGTAATTTAAAGTGGTAACAGAAGGTAACTTTGGAACTACATGTGGACTACAATTCACTAAAGTTCAAACCGAGCATCAGAATGGGGAAGAAAGGTGATTTAAAGGGGTAATTCACCCAGAAATGAACATTCTGTCATCATTTACTCACTCTTTACTTGCTTCAAACTAGGTCTGGGCAATTAATCGAAAAGTAATTGAAACTGACTTTCCGAACCTTTAATCGATCACATTTTTCCAGGTCAATTTTTTAAATTACTTCACAAACTTTTCCCTACTTACTGTGTGGAGTCATGCGACCCCGCTCTGTTAAGGCTGATTTATATACTTCTGTGTCGAACACTCAAGTACGGACCGGTGCAGCCTTTGTTAAAATGTTACTCCATGTCGCACGTTTGCACTACATTGACGATAATTGGAAGCTGTGCCAGAATTGCATTTAGATGGCATATTTTCCATTACAATAAAATATTTATTTACATTAAAATATTTGTTTATAGAAGATTTAAAAAATGCACGGTTTGAAATATTATTTACAGGTTATGCAAGATTTATTTTATTTAGAAGAGATACTGCTTATTTTTAATATTAAAAACATTGAAAATAATTTATTTTGTTTCCAAAAGTGCAAGTTATTTATTTCACTTTTATAAGAATAAAAGTGGCTGTTGGTTTTAGGCAATGTGTGTAATTTCAATTGTTCAACATTGATGTTCAATAAATAATCATAGATAGTAGATAGTGTGTGTTTTTGTCAATCATTTTAAAATCAATAATGCACCCTTCATTCAAACATCTCACAGCATATTTACTGTCAGTGAACTATGAGGCCAAAAAAAAAAGAAAATAAATAAAATAATCGTTCATTATTCGTAATCGAGTTAAAATGTTTAATTAATCGAGATATTGATTTTAGATGAAATCGTCCAGCCCTACAGCATTTCAAACGTTTATGGGTTTCTTTCTTCTGTTGAACACAAAAGAAGACACTTAAAAAAAAGCTGGATACCTGGAATCACTGATTTCCATAGTATTTACAATTCAGATGGATGGTTTTTTGGATTCAAATGAGCATTTTTTTAAGTAATTTGGCAAACATTAAAAAAATAAATAAATAAAAAAACCAATATATATATATTGGACATTCCTACATTGTAAAAAAATACCTGTAAATTAGCAGTTTTCTGTATTTCGTGAATCACATTTTTATTTAGTTTTTTCCCCCACATTTATTTATGCTTTTAAATTGCTTTATAAGACCCTGATCTCTTCCAAAAACGTTTAACCTTGAAAAGTTACAAAAAGTGACTTTTATAAAAAAATGTAACAGTTTAAAATTATATATTGTATAGGTTGGTGTTTTATATTATGATACAAAAACCTTGTAATAAACTGACAGTGCATTTTCTGTTATTTTGCAGACCGATTTCTCTATATATTTTTTCTTATACATTATATTATTTCAAACTACTAAAATGTCAAAATATTTGTAAACTGTGAACTGAATTTTTAACATCAAAAGTCAGATCAACATCCCATAATGCAATTCACAATCATAAATAAATGTAAAACACAAAAATATGGAAACTGTTCATTAACAGAATTTTTCGTTGATTCATTGTTGATTTACTGAGACTTTCACAAAGCCAAGTCTATTTATAGAAAGTGATCAGAGAGAGATAGAAAACAAATACACAATGAGTGACGGTCCTGTTTGCGAAACAGTAATGAATAATGTTGTTTTTTTCAATGTAATTATGATCAATTTACAACCAATTTGCAAACCACTGGACAAACTGGTACAGCGGAAAGGTAATTACCTCCATACGGAAGTAAGCGGTTAGCTGGTAAGCGTGAAAAGGCATCATACTGCCCCATATCGTTAGTTTTGAAGACATTTTAAATATATAACTCTGGCTACATAATTTGCAATCTCCAGAAATGTGTATAGGGCTACATTTTTAGAATGAGCCTATGCTGTCAATTTACATGAAGATATAATACTGTTGAGATTAACCCACACAAACCCAAGTTTCTAGCTACCACTGATAATTGCAATCCAACCAGTCCCGAGCTGTCTGCAAGCAAGCAAAGTACTTTTTTTTAAAAAGGTTTTATTTGAGGGACAGCTCGGTTTACACATTAGTCTGGACCTGAGGGAGATCTTTAATAGGCGGAGAGAGGGAAGCAGCGAGACAGGCTAACTGATGCCCTTTACACAGCTGTAAAGTCCTGGAATTAAGAAAGAAAGAGTGTTTACACAGCGCCTCGAACAGTGATTACTTTAAAACAACTGAAGTTCGGACTTAAATGGGAAATTAATTCCGGGCAGCGGCTGTAATTTGTGATGGACAACCGGTCTCTGAAGGCCTGTCGGTGTTAGGCGCCTCAGGCAAAAGCGGAGTGGACTTTGGAAAGTCGATAGCAGTTGAGAGCGAACCAGCGGGAGGCTTCTTCACTATCAGCGTCACACATGGATAAGTGGGTAAAGCAGCTCTTTAATCCAATGCCCTCGGTTAAAGTGGCACTATCAAAGGCTCCCGACGCTGTTTGCCACAGCTTGCTGTTTACTCCCTACTATATTTGTCGCACCTTTCATCCAATCTCATTATTAGGTCGTCGTCCGCCAGCGCAGAGACTCCCCGACAAAGTGCTCCGCATTAACACGGTAATACCCACAGCCCTGGTCCCTCACGGTCCCAGCCAATTAATCCTAATATAATTAGAAAGCAGCAAGAAGCAAAGGGTCAGGTATTTATATCAAAAATCTCAGGCTACTCTTTGGTTTTCCCCCAACAGCAGCCTGAGAGCTCTTCTCCAGGCTCCTTTAAATATAAAACATACACTACTGTTTGGCTCGTGTTCAAGGATATGTCCTCAGCCTCTGCTGGGACGCAACAAGGTTGGACAGAAATGAGAGGAACAAGCAACTGTCCTCGTGCATGCTGGAGAAAACGGTTTATTTACAGACACACGCATTTACTAAACGCACTCAAGTGTCATGTGTAGGAGTTAATGTTAAATGATGATATGAAATATTTACAGTGTTCCTGCCCGGATGCGTAAACAGCAAAAAGAAATTAACAAGCAAGCGATGCGTGGCATGAATTTATATGCCGATCGGGTTGCACAGGTGGAATTATCCCCCCTCCGAGCGCTTGTACTGTACAGTCAGCACATAATTTATATTGCAGAATCCCATCTAGCGCTTGAAAATTACACTGCTTCATTTAAAATGTAGCTTTTATTGGATGTGGAAACGGAGCTGATTTATATGCTGCTGATATTTCATAGCTGTGCTGCTGACGGAGTGGGGATTCAACTTATATTGACAGCGAAGGGAAAATATAGTGAAGTGTGACTGACACGGGTAGATGAAGCCGGTTTGTCCATTATAATGTTGGTGCGGAGCCAGTCGGAGTATAGGCATGTTACAGATAACATAAATGAGCATGCTGTACCTCATTCTTTGTTAAGTACTACTATGGGTTTTAAAAACACGTTAGATTTTTGTCTTCTGATGGAAATATCAATTACAATTATTCAGAGTTTCTATGCAAGGAAAGGTGCTATGAAAAGAGTAATGCATATCACCTGAAATGTTATGGTTAGAAATGCAATTGAAGCAATTTGTATTTAAATATGCACAAATTTGAAGTCATTTCCAATGCAAGTTGTTTAAAAAATGCACGTGTTGTAATGGAAATCTACAGACAAAGCATATAAAGTTTTATTGAAAGACTAGTGTAAAGTATTTAGAGATTTTAAATGATAATTATTTAGTATTTTGGCCTACACCAGCTCTTAAATAGAGTATTTTAATATATAATCATACTAATTTACTTTAAATATGTCTGACAAGATTTCTTGATAAAACATTCATGAAGCTAGATGACATTTTAGTAGTCATCATGATGGTACTTTTTTATTTGATTATTATTTCTGACGCTAGAAAACCTCTGTGATTCATACCTACAATTTTTATGTAGCACTTTATTTCTATATTTTCACATACAGTATATTTCAATTGTTTTTATAGTTCACATATTTAAATTAATGTGTTTTATTGTAAGACAAATGTAAAGCATATCAAGTTTTATTGAAAGACAGATGTAAAGTATATCAAGATTAAAACCATAATTATTTAGTATTTCGGCCTACAGCGACTCTTAAATAGAGTATTTTAATATATAATCATACTAATTTACTTCTAAATATGTCTGACAAGATTTCTTGATTTTGACCAACAATTATTACGTAGCACTTAATTTCTATATGATTTGTTTAACAAATATTTCAATAGTTTTTTTTTTACTGTTCACATTATTTTTTTAATACGTTTTATTGTAAGACAGATGTAAAGTACATAAAGTACCATTGAAAGACAGATTTAAAACTAGGGTTGGGTATTGTTTGGGGTTATTTCGATAAAGTTGCTAAATTGATACTTTTAAAATGGTATCGGTGCTAAAACGGAACCTGAACCGATACTTTTGAGCCACAAAATTATGGTGGATGACTAGAAAAATATTTTATTTGACAAAAAAAAATGTTTAATTATTTTAATTGAACAATATAATTAAAGCTTAAAGTACACATCAATTTAAATTTTTTACATTTGAATTGAACTGCATTAATATATTCATTTTGATCATTTGTTTGTTAGCATGAATTTAAGATTTGCAATAAGACAATATATGATTAAGGTGTTTACAAGAGTTGCTTTTACAAAGTTCCTTTCATGATCCCATTTTACATGTTATAGCACATAGATTGTTTAACATCATTGTGTCTCCACGCTACATTTCCTCCGTAGCTTAGTATAATTTCGTGTGCTTCATTTTTAATTTTTCGACCTTATCTGCAGTTCCACAGTTTCACTTTCATTCAGTAACCTACTGTTCATTCCCTGTGACAAAACTGAGGTATTGGATGAGAATATAAATTAAGGACTGGTGGAAGAGTGTTTAAATGGAATTTGATACCGCACACTGAATGGAAAGAAAAAACCTCTGTATTTTGTAAGGCGGGTGGTCCTTTTATGAAAAATCAGTTTCCATGGTAGACTCTTAATCCGAGTATTGTCTTAATCATAATAAAAGCAGAGTATTGGTGTCCATGTAAACGAACTCAGTGAAAGTGCCAGATGATGAATCTGAAGGGAGTCGCTCACCTGGGTTGCTCAACAAGAACAAATGCCTAACATCGCTGGCGGTGTCTGTATCCCTAAATGTTGTTTAAAAATAAGCGTTTAGAGATGGTGTGACCCAACGCGTACCTATGTGTGCCTTTGATGTACCCCTTGATGCTTCTTACATCCTTGTCACAGCACCAGTGGCACCGAAATTAGGCACCAAAATTCATCTGCTGATTCGGTCCAGTGCAATGTCAGTTACCGGGTTTCAGTACCCAACTCTATTTAAAACAATAATTATTTTGTATTTTGGCCTACATCGGCTCTTAAACAGAGTATTTTAATATATAATCTATAATATATAATACTAATTTACTTATAAATATGCCTAACAAGATTTCTTGATAAGATTTATGAAGCTAGATGACATTTTAGTAGTCATCATGATCATTTCAATATTTTTTCTGATGCCAGAAAACCTCTGATTCATACCTATAATCTTCATGTAGCACTTCATTTCTATAATATTTTCACATATATTTCAATATATATATTTTTTTGTTCATATTTTTAATTTATATTTGATCATCAACTCGGTTAACGTCAGCCAAAAGCAAGTTTAAGGCCTCAGAACTGCCTCTTTAGTGGTGGAAACATGTTGAATGTGTCCAGATTGGCACCAGTTCTACCATCCTTTTGGCATAACCAGCCTATACAGCGGGACGCCGATGAAAACTGCAGCGCCGTATCTCGACAAGCGCACCCTGAGCAAATAACAAGCTGTGTGAACTGCCCTTCTCGTTTACCCTCTATCAGTCTTGTCCATCTGCTGTTGGTTGCATTGAAGCGAGAGGTGATTCCTCAATGGCAGTAGGTGTGTTGAAGACCGCTTTCACAAAAGGGCCATGGTGACATCTGTTGCCCCACGATTCAGACCAGCCACGTTCACTGGTACACGATGCTGCTTGTGTCCAACAGATCAGTGTAATCTGTCCAACTAATGCTGCAAACGTCCTCCAGTTCAACTTGTCCTGATTGGTTAGTCACCTGAACCTCAGACCCTCCCCAAGTCTCTCATTAGCTCAAAGTCTCATGTCCCAAAAGTCATTAATCATGCTGTTTGGACACCTCCCTCCCCTCTCTTCTCCCCTGGCAAAAGCATGATTTCCAATTAAATCTCCTAACTGCAAGGTTAAAAGCCAATTTCATGCACCTTACTCTTGATAAATGGGTGATGGACTCGGTCTTTCTTTCGCTCTTCTTTCTTGGGCTACCTCTTGACATTGCGAAAGTTGAAAGACAATGACCAGATGTGATGTAATGTTTAGGCATTTTTGCTGATCCCAAAGCTCTCGCTGCTCTCCTTTTCTCTAATTTCCTTCTTTTTAAAAATCCTCTTCCAATAATAATTTTAAAAATGACAAGCGTGTTAATAATTGGGCTCATGCCATTATTTGCTGTTCGTAATTCGAAGCATGCTATCAGACTTTCTCATTATGATTCTCTAAAAAGAATATTAAAAGAGCGTCAAAATGCTGAATACAAGGTAATTGTTATGAGAATTATTCAAATCATATTTATTTATTTCTCAGAATTATTTTTTAATGAATATCTCCCTAGCTGGGCACAACAAATCTTGCCAATTAAAGTGTTTAGAAATCCACAGAATATAATAATACTCTCTCTCTGCAAGCAAAATAGCATACCTTTAAAACATAATCGGCTTCTGACAGTTATGAACACAGACTTGACTTATTTGTGGCTGATTTTTTTTTTACATCAATGCTAAAGGTAACCAAATTCACTTTTAGAAATTATTCATGGCCAAAATATGTAGTATATCTAGACCAAAACATTGATGCAGCTTGTTTGATCAGGAACATGCTAATAGTTGGCCAATAATGAAAATTTCTTTAGTTGTATTATCTACAGTACACTCAGCGGCCACTTTATTGGGTACACCTTACTAGTACCAGGATGGACCCCTTTTTGCTGTCTTAATCCTTCTTGGCATAGATTCAACAAGGTACTGGAAATATTCCTCAGAGATTTTGGTCCATATTGACATCATAGCATCACACAGTCACTGCAGATTTGTCGGCTGCACATCCATGATGCGACTCTCCCGTTCCACCATATCCCAATGGTGCTCTATTGGATTGAGATCTGGTGATTGTGGAGGCCATTTCAGTACAGTGTACTCATTTTCATGTTTAAGCAACCAGTCTGAGATGATTCACGCATTATGACATGGTGGAAGTAGCCATCAGAAGATGGGTACACTGCGGTCATAAAGAGATGGACATGGTCAGCAACAATACTCAGGAAGGCTGTGGCATTGACACGATGTTCAATTGTACTAATGGGCTCAAAGTGTGCCAATAAAATATCCCCCACACCATTACACCACCAGCCTGAACTGTTGATACAAGTAGGCATGGGACGTTAACCGTTTTCAAGGTGTACCGCGGTTTGGAAAAGTCAAGGTTTTAAAACTGCCAAAAAATTCTGTAATACCGTTCCTAAGGTATGTATAAGATTTTTTATTTACATTTTTTTTTTTTGCTTTTTTAGGACAACAGTATCTCCAGCGGAAAAGATATCCAAAGATTCCATTTTAAATTATAAAGAAATCGGTGTTTTAGAAACTAACGAAGACAGCAGAAGTCAATGATTCATTTTAATTATTTAGCCTGACATGTTTACAGCTCCAAAATACTTTAAATCTTTCACAAAAAAAAAAAAAATATATTGTGTTCAAAGGGGAAAAAGTTCTTGTTTTTTACCCAGGCATAGCCTATCTACCTCAAGGTTCAACCTGTTGCCTTTCTATCAGCTCGAACCAGTCTGGCCATTCTCCTCGACCTCTGGCATCAACAAGGCATTTGCCCTCACAAAACTACTACTCATTTTCTCTTTTTTGGATGATTCTCTGTAAACCCTAGAGATGGCTGTGCGTGAAAATCCCAGTAGGTCAGGAGTTTCTGAAATACTCATGCCACATTTAAAGTCACTTAAATCATCTTTCTTCCCCATTCTGATGCTCAGTTTGAACTGCAGCAGATCGTCTTGACCATGTCTACATGCCTAAATGCTTTTCTGTTGCTTACATGTGATTGGCTGATTAGAAATTTGCATTGGGAAGCAGCTGGACCGAATAAAGTGGCTGGTGAGTATAGATTTAAATTTATTTATTTAGCAGATGCTTTTATATGACATGACTTACAAATATGGATAATAGAAGCATTGAAATCACTAGAGAGCAACAGTATATAGATGCCATGACCAGTCTAAGTTAGTTTAGTCTTTTTTTTAAATATAAGTAAGCAGGACAAGCAGATGGATAAGGAATAAACAGTGAGTGCTGTTGTTGGTAGTACAGACAAAACAGAAAAGTCTTCACAGGTTTCCTAAAAAGGGCCAGAGACTGTTTGCGCACAGTTTGTCAAGTTATTCCACCAGTATGGAACATTAAAGGTGAAAGTCCTTGCGATTGATTTTGCAGTTGCTTGCAGCAATGTGTTCTGTAAATTTCAGCTACTCAAGAACCACCAGGTTCCAGATAGTCCTGGAAGAAGTTATTGTTAAGACAACCAGATATGATGAGGTTGTGGTTAAACATTGGGCTGGCCGAGATCACCATTGGTTCAGTTTTGGAAAGATTGAGTTAAAGGTGGCGTTCCTTCCTCCAGTGGTAAATATCTGTCAGGCATGCTGATATCCAGGCAGCCATCATCAGATCATCTGACACATGGTAACAGTAGGAAAAACCATGTTTCTGAATGACAGACCCAAGTGATGCCATGTAAACACAGGAAAAAAGTGGTCCAAGAACAGAGCCCTGAGGCACCCCAGTAGCAAGAACACTCTGCACCTCCAAAACACCCTGAATGACTTACAACTGGAGTTCAATTTCTGAGATGGCCATTGTCTTGAGGGTTGCTAAGAGAATTTGGTGGTTTGGTATCAAAAGCAGACAAATTCAGCAAGATGAGCACTGAGGATTTGGATGCAGCTCTTGCGAGTCTCAGGAATTGAACAACTGAGAGTCTCAGTGGAGTGTCTACTTTTGAATCCAGGATGGTTAGTGTCCTGGAGGGTGTTCTGGGTCAGAAAGGCAGAGACTTGGTTGAAGACAACACTTTCTAGTGATTTTGAAATAAATGGAAAGAGGGAAATTGGTCTGAAATGGTCTACAATTGCTGGGTTCGAACTAGATTTTTTTTAAGCAGTTATCTGTGCCTTCTAAAATGCAGCCTAGAAATGAACCATAATGAAAGGACGTGTTAAAATAACATTGAAGTTGCTTTATTTGGGCATTTATTGTATTATATTTTGTAGCTTGATAAATGAGTGAGTTAAATTTGTTTTAAAAAAGATAACCATGTGACATTAATTGTATGTGTGAGCTTTGTGAACACAAACAGTTTTCTAGATATTTTCGTGCGACCAAGAGTCTGCATTTTAAACATTAAAATAGTGTCACACGGAAAATACATTTTTGTCCACTAAGAAGAATGGAAATGCCGCTTGATGTTATGTCCGCTTCAGACATTAAAAGGCAAATCCTCAGCAAAAAAAGGAGAGCCGACATGAACAAATGGTAGGACAGAGTAAGGAAGGCTGTAAGGGATGCTGGGAAACCATATCTGAATCAAAGAGGAGAACAAAAACCAGGGAAAAATTCACCAAAAGATTTGAGTGGAAGAACCGTATATTTGATGTGATCTCACTCTCTGTGTGCAACCGAACTAACGCTGGTGAAAGCAATGTGTTTAATCAAAAAGCAAACTGACGCATCTCTGCATGTGCATATATATATATATATATATATATATATATATATATATATATATATATATATATATATATATATATGGGTGGGGGAAGGGGGTCCGTGCCCCAGTAGAGCTTTATGTCTAGCTTTATGTCCTGGTGTATGCACAGGAGCGCTATCAGGAGCGCTATGCCAGCTTTTCTAAATAAACTACAATATTTAGATATGATGTATGCCCTCATTTTATGTATTTATTGTTGTATTTATTTATTGTTTATTCTTAATAATTGAGTGTTATTGCCAGTACTGTAAGAAGGTATACGTGTTGTATATTGTTCAAACTGTATTTTCTGTTTTTAAATAATAATAATAATAATATGAATAATAATAATATAATAGTGATAAAATAATAATAATCTTGAAAAAAACGCTTAATATTAACCTGAAGTTTCTGTTATTGTATTATAGAAATAAAGGAATCAGATCTTTAGTGGTTTAAAGTGATGAATTTGAGTTTTACAGTTATTCTACACTAACTGAGCATACACAGTTCTTCCACATTTGAGAAATATAAATCACAACAACTTTTGATTTTTAATACTGACACTGAAAAATTTTATCTCCTTAAGTTAAATAGAAATATATAATATGATGTTCACAATCCAAATGAAAAAAAATCAAATTACTCAAAATTTGAAAACATGGACTTACATGGTTCTTCATCCACAAATGTTGCCACTTGGCAATGCTTAACAATATCCCTACTGTATGTTAAACAGCTAAATACTCTACCGTACAACCAGGGGTGTCACAATTTATTTGTATTGTTTGTATTGTTGTTAGCAAGGTATTTAAAAAAAAAAAGTAAACCTGTCACATGTTTTTTGTGGAAAATGTCGGAACAATTAGTAGAAAACAAATGCCTTGTTGATGCCAGAAATCACAGGAGAATGACCAGACAATGTGAACTGACTGAAAGGCAACCCTAGATATTAAAGTCTGAAGAACAACTTTGATGGTGACTTGAGAAAGCATGTTGAAAGTAGTTTGAATAGTTTGAAATAGTTGGAAAATGTATGGACAGACAGACAGACAGACAGACAGACAGACAGACAGACAGACAGACAGACAGACAGATAGATAGATAGATAGATAGATAGATAGATAGATAGATAGATAGATAGATAGATAGATAGATAGATGATACTAGAGATGCATCAGTTTGAAACTCAGCTTTATGCTGCCATCCTTAGCTGGGCTGAGGATTCATTCTTGACCAATACAAATCAAATATTGTGCACACTGTTCTGTGTTTTTGTTAAGCCCTACTAAAGGCATAAATGCATTATAAGCACGGTAAAGTTTTGATACACCATATTCATAGGTATTTAGAAGCTTAATGTGAGGTACAGATAAATGTTTTAAAATTACATTTAAGATCTTCCCTCAGCGGATGCTGTCAGTCATTCTCCTTTCAGCAATAAACTTGTCAGTTATGACAGTGAGCACGGTAAAACTCTCCAAGATCATTAAATCCTCACATTATTATGTTTTATTTGCTGACAAAGCTCTGAGGTTTTGCATATAAAACACTCATTCTGTAGTTTATTGCCATTTCTAAATCATATTCCATGCTACCATTGTCTGTTAGATCACAACACTAGAAGAAAATGACTATGAATTGTTCTTCGTGTTCATAGTAATGGGAATTTAAAACTCTTAAAAATATACAAGTCATCAATATATCTTTATTTTGTGCAATGAACCTTTCAATGTGATGCTCTGTCCTGCCCATCAGATGTTATTGCCTCGTTAAAAGCTTCTGCAATATATTTAAAATTAATGTACTTTGTAAGATATGTACTTTTTATATGCGCCTCCATTCAATTTATTTTCATGAATGCTTTATAATAATAAAACAGCCGTGTGAAGTTTCAACATTTGTGGTTATTCACTTTTTAACACCATATATCACAAAATGTTTCAGTTCTATACAAATAACTATCCAGTTACATATATAAAGATTCTGAGTTGCTAATTTTCTTTGTAAAGAAGTAGTATGTATGTATGTATGGATGTTGCTTAACAGATAACTATACAGTATATGACTATAGAATAGAATAAATGAGCAATATCACATGAGTAGCACTGCGATGTGGCTGTATATTGGCACTGGTGGGAGGCATGCGTTGGCTTGAGGCCACAGGCCGAGTACCTTAGTGTCCCACCGGTCACAATTTACAGCCATAACGCACTGCTACGAGTGTGACATGTTGTTTATACAAAAGTTTACAGCATAATCGTGTGTATAAATAATAAAATAAAACAAATAGTCTCAAAAACCCTTTTATACGAGGAACTACTTTTTTCCACCATTTATTCACATCTGCAGCTGACGTCAGAACAGCAGAAATCATTGCTACTTCACAAACGTCACTTTAGAGCTTTTATTTGAATGATTCTCTTGCGTGATGTCTAAAGTGATGACAAAACAGGTCATATTTTTGCTCACATTTAAAGACTATAAGACTGAAGAGCATGAAATGCTATCAGTCTACAGATATTTCCCAGTGTTTCTCTGTTGCAATTGGGAAATCACAATAATTAACTCTGAAAAAGCCAAAGCAAAGCAAACACTACCATATTACTATGGTAAAAATACAGCACTACAAAATACAAAAGAGAGAGATAGATGCAGTCTCTGTCGCCATCTTGTGGCGGAACATCAACTGTCTTTGCTCTGCTCAGTATGGCAGGCTGGCACTCAACGTGCTGAATCTCCAAAATTATGAATATTTAAAATAGGCACTATCCTTATAAATAAACTTCATAATTGCAATCTAAACAACTACATTCTCGACAAAAAAGCTTCAAAAGTAAATTATGTTGTCCAACAGCTGCAATATTTGTCAACCTGTAGTCCTCTGCTTGCCACTTGTGTGGGTAGAGTAATACACAAAGGTGAAGAGGCTGTAAGAGTACTGATGTTGCTTTAATATATCATGGCTATCAGCCAATCAGATTCAAGAAACAGACAGAACTGTTGTGTACAACTATATATCTGTTGCTCCATTATGTGATAAACAGAAACATAGTTTTAACAGTTATTTCAAACACTTGGATAATGGTGTGATGTATGTTTAGAGGTAAATTGCATGTAAACTGAGGTAAACTGACACTGTGATGAAATATTTTAGAACTGTAATTGTTTTGTTTTCAACGCTGTGACTCAAGAAATGGAATTTTAACTAAAAGCATTATCTATAGATAAAGGTAACTATAGATTTTGCAATTTATTGTTATTTTTTTGTCCATAGTAATTGAGTAGTCAAATGTCAGAGGGTAACCTGGGTAAATAATACAGTACAATGCAATCAGAAAAACAGTGGGGGACATAAGTATTCACGTCACCATTTTTCTCAGAAAATATATAAATATTTTTAAAGGTGCTGTCGACTTGAAATTTTCCCCAGATGTTGGTAATAACCAAAGAAATCCACATATGCAAAGAAAACAAATCTAATTAGTTCACAAATGAAGTAATGTGTAATAAAATGAAATTATGCAGGGAAAACGTATTGAACACATGATTAAAGAGAAGAGTAGAAAAACAGTGAAGACCCAGACAGCAGCTGAAATCTCTCAGTAGTACTTTAGTAACCCTCTGCCCTTTGTCAGTGTAAATTAATATTAGCTTCTTCAGTCCAACATCTACATTATCAGGATGATAAAGATGAAACCAGGGTGGACATTTCAGCAAGACAATGATCCAAAACACCGCCAAGGAAACTCTCAAATGCTTTCAGAGAAAGAATATCAAGCTGTAGAATGGCCCAGCCAATCACCTTACCTGAATCCAATCGAAAATACAAAATAAAGCTTAGATTTGATAAACAAGACCCACAGAACCATCAAGATTTTTTATACTATGTTAAGGTCTGTGAAAAAAATCACACCTGAGCAATGCAAATAAGCCTTTTACATAAAGTTATAAATACAGTAGTTCAGTACTTTCTCCTCATGTCATTTGACTGTTATTACCAGGGCTTGACATTACCTTTTTTGATCACCAGCCACTGTGGCTAGTATTTTTCCAATGTTACTAACCACTTGCCATTTTCACTAGCCACAATTCTGTTGTTGGGAAATTATATTTTATATGCATAATTTTGACTTTGGCATGCTAAAATTACTTGATTTAAACTATGTTATGTACACATGCCTCCTTAACTTTTTTTATTTCGCATGACTTTTTAGGGCTCAACAAATAAGGATTTACCATTTTTTCCCCTGGCCACACTAACCTAATTATTATCTAAGTATTAAAACCTAAGTATTAAAAGTGTGTCAAAACAAGCGAAATATAGCTGTATACATAGACTACATGTTTTATTCAACAAAAATATTCTTAAAAATTAATTGACAAAAAAAAAAATATATATATCTAAAACTATACACACTATACACATTAGTTTTAACCGCTGTTGCTTACAAAAAATCCAGAAAGCAGCAGGTCTGTGGGTGAATGAGCATTGCTTTTTTCTAACTGTTTCAAAGAGAAACGGTTCTTTTGCACAAGGAAACGGGAGCTTTTAAGCACTCACGCGCTTCACATCAGCTGTGCTTCATTCACAACGTCAGTGAGTGAGGACTGCCTGTCTCTCACTGTGCACCTGATCATCCTCCCATTCAGTATTCACCTGCTTTCTTTAGCTTGCATGTAAAGTTATCAATCGTGCTGCTTCTCAGTTCTAAGATCACATTTGCGTGCATATTGACAATCTTAAACTAACATTCTCCTTTAGAAATATTTTTCCCAGGAAAAAAAATAGAGGGCTGGCCTCTATTTCGACGATCCATGCGCAAAGTGCAAAGCGCAGGGCGCAAACGCATTAAGGGGGTGTCAGAATCCACTTTTGCTAATATAATGACAAAAAAATCCGCTTTGCGCCATAGTGAATGGTCTAAAAGGGTTGAGCTTATTTTCTTAACGAGTTATAGGTGTGCTTTGAGAATAAACCAATCAGAGTCTCATCTCCCGTTCCCTTTAAGAGTCAGTTGCGTCCAGCCATACCGCATTTGCTATTTACATGACGGACTTTGTAAGTGGAAAAACTGAACCCTTCACTAGAGAGGAAACAGTTAAACAGAGCATCTACCATGCGAGAATGAGAGATGAGCCTCCTCATTGTTTACTTTCGCTTTCACTCTCGTGAATAGGGAAACTTCTTGTAAGCACAGACATCCATTAGCCTATAAATAATTAATTTCGTTTGTTAAGCGCAAAGATTTGTTTCAAAACTATTTGTAAATTCAGTTCTAATTTCTATCAAACGAATAAATGAACAATACAACCCAGGTACATTCTGAAAACGTAGTCCCGAGGACGTTTCTGGAGACCGCGAAATACGTCCCGGGAGGTACGTATTTTTGCAGTTTTTGGTTTTCGCGAATTCGCGAGAGGCCGGTGTGTGCGCCTTTTTGGCTTCTCAGATGTCCCCCGCGAGTGCCGTTCGTGCCCTTGCTGTTCTCGCGTAAACCCACCAGAGGCCGCTGTCGAACGAACGTGTCTGTCCCACTGGCTGAATAATCGGCCGGCCGACCCATCCTCCTCCTTCCTTGAACCCAACCAATTTTACCGATTGACCCGCCCGCCCTAAACCCAACCAACAATTTACAAAAGCCGTCCAGAAAAAGAAAAGCCCTCAACTGATTTTTTTTACCACGTTTTCTGATTTTACCACATTCTCACCCTGTTATGAACTTCTTCAATTTATTTCTTGGATTCTGTTTTAGTCTTACCTGATTTCTGGAACGGCTCTTCTCCGGACTCGAACCCGGTCGTCGTGGTCAGCTCCTCTCTGCGTCTCAAGTCTGCCGACGTACAGGATGAGCTAACCGGACAAACTGGTTGCGGCGGGAAAGCCCTCCACACGAAGGTAAGCGGTCAGCCGGCGAGCGCTAAAAGGAACGGCGTCATACCGCCCCGCATCGTTCGCTTAAAAAATGAATAGCAGCCAAACGTACCTCCGGCTACATAATTCGCAGTCTCCAGAAACGTCCTCGGGACTACGTTTTCAGAATGAGCCTGGGTTGAAACAATAATAACGAAGTGTGTTAAAAAAACTGAGTTATATCCTAATACACATGCTATGCCCCATATGGTCTAAAACCTGACAGGTGGGCAAATCTAAGCTTGTTTTTAAAAAAACAAATATAAATATGCATATAATAAATAATACTGCTAATAATAATAACGTTATACAGAAGCAAATTGTTATGAATAAACTGAAAAAGCCCCCCCGAGAGGAAGGCATGAAAGTATGATTTTTATATTTATGTAGGCTAGAAAATAATATGTTTTGTCATATTTTAATCCTTTATATTTATATCCTATATATATCCCCTTATTATATCCTATATATATCCTTAATATTTGAATTCTTTTTCATATGTAAAGATATTTGTGAATTGCTGTACATCCTGTTTGTTTTAAGCATTGTGTAAGCGAGGCGTATAACTAACGCGCTCTGCGCTGGACTTTAGACCGGCTTTGTTCTGGTCTATAGAACAGTCTATTAAAGTTTCTCAAAATAGCAACGCACCAGCAATGCGCCTCAACACGCCCCTTTTTTTTAGATCAGCACACCTATGGGCGCACATATGAGCGCAAATGCATTTGCTATTTAAACAGCATGGCGCAAAACGTCAAAACGACTCTTGCTCCAAGCTGAAACTAGCAAACAACAATTGCGTCGTGCCTTGCACCACATTGTCTCAGGTGTATGATAGGGCCCAATGTGTTCAATACTTATTTCCCCCACTGCAACTCCTGACAGTTTAGTATGATTTTCAAGGTGTGAATTTTACACTTTTCTTTTAACTTAAGGATTAATTAAGGATTAATGTCCACCACTAAACATAAATTTAACTTGAGAGTAATCAAATCCTCCAAAACTGAATAAATAAAATCATACAAATTAGCCACCAATTAACCAAACTTCCACTAGACTGTCTTGGTATATCACACTTTTTTTTTTTTCATTTTCAGATGAACTATGCCTGCAAGCCATTTCACGGAGTGTTAAATCCAGGCTCGCTATGCATGAAACCTGTCTATGTGTGGCAGTAATTAAACTTCAGAAGTTTTATTTTTAAAGCAGGAACTGAATGAATAGTATAGCAAGGCCCTGGTATCCCGAGAGAAAAGGCAGTGCCTCAGAGCTTTCTGAAACTAATGATTCATTACTTTCCTTCACCTGGAAAACGAAACATTGATCTTAGCATGTGACAAAGCGGAGAAGATTAACGGCGTCAGCGTCCATTGATTTACGAGGACTGTCCATGCTGGGAAAATAGCGGGGAAAAAAAATAAACAAAAGTTTGTTTCTCTCTGACACTTTGCCAGTCATTTTGCTCCAGGGATGGCGCTGGTATTTATGGTTCGGTAAACTCTCTATCGGCCCAGCCAGTGTTCAAGCATGCAAAAGGGCACAAGATCCACCAGGAATTACTCTGCCAATGGAAAATTATGGGTGCCAAGAAATCACTGTGCTGGAACAAGGCCTCAACTAACCTAGTGTCCCCTTCAGGCCTATGGACATTTTAACAAGCAGCAAATAGAAAGAAAAGAGCATCATTTTTTTTTATTTTTAAATGAAAACAACTCATATGGAACCAATGGATTTTCCAGATGATCTGACCACCCTTGTGGACTTGGCAGTCCTAAGGACGCAAGTATTTACTGTTGAATTAAACTTAAACACCATCCTAATTGGAAGCAACTAAATGAGGAATGCTAAAAATGTAACAAATCACAAACAAACAGAGCATATTTTATGTGTGTGAATGTGAGAGTGTATGGGTGTTTCCCAGTACTGGGTTGCAACTGGAAGGGCATCCGCTGCGTAAAACATATGCTGGATAAGTTGGCGGTTCATTCCGCTGTGGCAACCCATGATGAATAAATTGACTAATTTGAAGGAAAATGAATGAATGAATTAAGAAATTATGTTTACATAAGAAATATATGTTTAAATGAATCTTGCCTGAATCCACTTCATGCACTAAAATTGGTGTACAAGTTACAAGGGTGTAACTACACATCGTCATATTGAGATTCATGATATTGAGCTTGTTTTATTTATTAGCCCGCTTACTGTTTTTATACGATGCAATACATCCAACATGTCAATTCTGTCCATTTACTGTGTCACATGATGTATTTACAGTTTCTCATAGTGTGTACTTCAGTATACACTGGGGGAAATAAGTATCGAACGCGTCATGTTTTTTCCTGGGAATAATATTTCTAATAGAGCCGTGGACATGGAATTGAGGCAGTTTTTGGTAAAAACCCAAACAATACAAATATAAAAACAAAACAAATCTGAAAAATGAGTTATGTTTAATAACAATAGAATGAGACAAGAAGAAAATACTGAACTACTGTGTTTAAAACTTTATATAAAAGTTAATTTTTTTTTGGTGATGGCAGCTTAAAGACGTCTCTCATATGGAGAATGAAGTCACATGCATTGCTCAGGTGTGAGTTTGTCACAGACTTCAACAGAATGTAAAAATCATGATGGTTCTGTGGGTCTCATCTATAAAATCTGAGCTTTATTTTGTATTCTCTATTGGGTTCAGACTAGGTGATTGGCTGGGCCATTCTATAGCTTGATTTTCTTTCTCTGAAAGCATTTGCGAGTTTTTTTGGCTTTGCTTTGGATCATTGTCTTGCTGAAATGTCCACCCTGGTTTCATCTTCATCATCTTGACAATGTACACGTTAAACTGAAGGAGCTAATATTCATTGACAAAAAGCAGAGGGTTGCTGAAGAACTACTGACAGATTTCAGCTGATGTCTGGGCTTTCACTGCCTTTCTACACCACCGTTTCTTCATGTGTTCAATTCTTTTCTCTGCATGATTTCATTTTATTGCACATAACTTCATTTGTGAATTAATTAGATTTGTTTTCCTTGCATATATCAATTTATTGGTTGTTACCAACATCTGGTGAAAATTTCAAGTCAACACCTTTAGAAATATATTTTCGTAAACACAATGGTGACGTGATCAATACTTATTTTCCACGCTGTGTGTGCTCAGACTGTTAATAACTGCCAATACTATTGTAAATAATGTTCAGTTTGTTTCAAAAGGCGGCTGTTTCAATTTATAATACCTATACTTTATACCTTATACCTTAATATAATACCAGTAAAATTTTAACCATATGTTTGAGTAATACAATACTAATATTAAACTCTTTTTTTTTTAGCATTCAATATAGAGATATCGTATCATGAGGTCAGTATCAAGCTATGTATCGAATCATGACTTGAATTTATCATTACACCTCGAGTGTAAATCATGAGTAGATTGTTCTGATTTTGTGAGAAAAAAAAATCTGATTTTTTAACAACTAAAATTATTGATCATGTGGTGAGTTTTTGCAAAATTTGCAGCAGATTTTGAGGAATTTCTTTTATTGATTTGCTGTGAAAATGTACATGCACTCATCTTAATGCTTTATCTATCATAATGCCTTATACAACTTGCGTAGCCTAGTTCAAACAAGTTTTGAATGCGCTGCTATAATGTCACACGATGTGAATCACACACTGGATGAGAAGCATTTATTGACAGAAAGCATATTCTATTCATAAATACTATGCTATGTAACATTTTGTAAAACAATGCAGATTACGCTCTGTGGTGTGGCAGAATTTGTTACAATGTCCAGACTGTCCAAAATATGGGAAAAATATTTGGCAATTGAACAGTTTTCGACAAAATATGGAGAAATTTGCTTGATTTTGCGTACAATTTAGTGATTTCATAATCTCGAAATCCAGAAGAGTCTGACTAATAGCCAATCTACATTTTTTTGTACTGTTATTTAAAATGTTGCTTAATAGATATTCAATCCACTTGAACTATTTTGAAGTTAGCAGTAAATGAGCAATGTTTATTCGTTCTCCATGTCAGCCGGACAGAGACATTCATGTTTATTTGACGTTCACATTTTGTATTGCAGCTCACAGATAGTTGGACTGGATTTGTGGACAAAGCTGAATCAATAGAGGAACTACTGTAGATGCATCTGGCAAAGTTGCTCCAGCAGGGCTTTTCAAAGTCAAAGTCAATGTACGTCAGCCTCTGTTTTAATGCAATGCTCTAAAGTTTTGACATCTATGCATACATAATTAAATTGTGTTCATTTAAAACAAAACTAAAAATACACAATATTCAGAGAGGTTAAACACATGCTTTGTTTGTATATCCGTAAAAACAGATACTTTACCTTGATTACAATCATCATCCATCAAAACCTTACTAGTGTGACACTGGTTTGGTTAATCTAGTCAGAATATGTTACATTTTGTGTAAAACATGCTCATGCTGTGGTTGGATTGTTAAAGCAATCACACAGAGTGGTCTGATATGGAATAGCATGTATGAAAGTCACTTTTACAGTACCTTTGCTGTCTATTAAGTAATCAGCCATAGTACAGTATTAAGTAATCAGAAGTATGAAGACTTCCTTTAGAGGCCCAAAGGTTTTGTGCGTTTTTAAAGGGTTATGAAGGTAAACGAAACATCTTTAAATCAAATGATTGCCCACAGTGCAGGCTGAGGCGCTACAATAATTAACACCATCCAGTTTGATATGTAAACTACAAACACTTGAGGTTTTACAGATCTTTCCACTGTGTTGCTCTCTCCTTTTTTGCAACTCTTAGCCACTGGTTACAATGCTCTTTATACTTTACAGGGATCAAAATAAACCTCAGTCCTGTTAAATAAGCTTGCACACTTGAACAATACCACTATCCAGGGGCGTTGCTAGACATAAAGCTCTACTGGGGCACCGCCAATATATATATATATATATATATATATATATATATATATATATATATATATATATATATATATATATATATATATATATATATATATATATATATATATATATATATATATATATATATATATATATACACATATATACACACACATATATACACACACATATATATACACATATATATATATATACATATACATATATATATATATATATATATATATATATATATACACACATACATACATACATACATATATATATATACATATATATATATATATATATATATATATATATACACATATATATATATACATACATACATATATATATATATATATATATATATATATATATACACATACATACATACATACATGCATACATACATACATACATACATACATACATATATATATACATATATACATATATATATATATATATATATATATATATATATATATATACATATATACATATATATATATATATATATATATATATATATATATATATATATATATACATATATATATACATATATACATATATATATATATATATATATATATATATATATATACATATATACATATATATATATATATATATATATATATATATATATATATATATATATATATATATATATATATATATATATATATATATATATATATATATATATATATATACGCACACTATATATATTTTTTTAATAAATATTTATTATAAAATAAATACAAAATATAAAATACAAAAATCTGTTGTCTTAGACTTGACACATGGCAGAGAATTAGATTTATTAAGTCTTACCTCCCTAACTCCTCATCCCTCCTTTTTGCTTCATACAAAAAAATCCGGAGGCATGCTTAGTAAGATCACTGTCATATTGTTTAAACTTTAGTTTTGTCGACTTGCTTAACCAAAAAGCCTGTTACACCGGTTTTACAATGCATGAGCAGCGCGTGGCAAGCAAGTAGCCTACTTTTTTGGCGCGCATGTTAACTACCGGGACTCGCACCGGCAGAAGAGCAGCGCAGTGCGAAAGGCGCGCACGTTATCTGCGCACACGTGGAGATGCGTCAGTTTGCTTTTTGATTAAACAAATTGTTTTCACCAGTGTTGGTTCGGTTGCACATAGACAATAACATCTTTATTCCGGAATTACCACTCTTAATAAATACACTTGCTTATGAAGTAAATCATATCTCAATGCATTTACTGGGGCACTGGAGATTTTAACTGGGGCACGTGCCCCATTGAATTGGGTCTAGCGACGCCCCTGCCACTGTCACTAAAATTTTATGTTCTATGGTTATAAGCCAAAACAACCAGATATAAGCAGGATCATACCATTATTGTATAAAATATAAAGGTACATGACTGCACAGTAAATCTAACATATTTAACAAGAGAAAGAACTACAGTTGCATGATGGATTGTGAAAAGCAAAATTCAAATTAGGGCTGTATGATTTTGGGAAAACGTGCAATATAGTTGAATATTTCGCTAACAATATTTCTTGCGATTTAACATTTCCCCTAGAGAAATTCTATTTTTGTTACATAAAAAAAAAATCTGATGTATATTTATGTACTAAAATATTTCAAACATGTAAAATATTAAAGATACAAACATTTTATTAAATCTAATCTACAGTTTGGACATGTCTGTTGCTTGTAAGCCAATAGCAGAACACCACCTATGTGGGAGGCGGGTATAAAGATAGTAAGGACCCATCTGATTGGTCAAATCTGGATAACCTCTGCATACGACTCAGATGCTTGGCACATTGAATATATTTTGATTATCAGATGGAGATATCGCATATATTATTATTGCGATAATGTTTTTCGAAATATCATGCAGCCGTATTGAAAAATATATCATTTTATTTAAAGGCTGGTTTTGTGATTTGATTTATTCTGCAATGCATCATTTAGCTCTTCTCTGTAATTGTTTTTATACATTCGATACATTAGTCTATGAAGAAATGACTAGGAATAATAAATAGGAGCAAACAGTCAAACTAATTGCTATACAAACAGTTGTGTTTAAGATGATGCATAGAAAATACAAATAATATAACACGAAAATACAAGTTTGCAACATATTGAGCTGTTTTTTACTGTTAGAGATAAATGGAAGTGAATGAGACCATAAACAAAGCCAACATAGTTCCAATTTCTGTGTTTGCTTGTACATAAAAAATGAAAGAAAATGTTCAATATTACTGCTAATTATGCATATTTATTCACAAATCTTATTTATTAAATTATTTTGAGAGGTTGGGGTCACTGACCCAATAATGTCATTGGATGGAGCCAAATATCTGTTTTGGCATGCTTTGCTCACTGCGACTCTCTGATTGGTGGATTGTTTTGTGTGTATAGCATAATATGAAGCAAACTGGTAAATTTTTTTGACATTTCCTTCTTTGCGTTTGAAATCTGCTCCATTTTGGACAAGAAACAGCATTAGGAACAGTACTGGCCAATTGGTGACGTGTTGATGTCATGTAAATATGAAAACTGCAACTAATGATGGCAGCTTAAAGACGCCTCTCATATGAAGAAAAAAGCCACATGCATTGCTCAGGTGAGGTTATCACAGACTTCAACAGAGTGTAAAAATCTTGATGGTTCTGTGGGTCTCCTCTATCAAATCTGATCTTTGTTTTGTATTTTCTATTGGATTCAATTCAGGTGATTGGCTGAGTCATTCCACAGCTTGATTTTCTTTCTCTGAAAGCATTTAAGAGTTTCCTTGGCTGCGTTTTGGATCATTGTCTTGATG
The DNA here is from genome assembly GCF_903798145.1 of Danio aesculapii. Taxonomy (NCBI): domain Eukaryota; kingdom Metazoa; phylum Chordata; class Actinopteri; order Cypriniformes; family Danionidae; genus Danio; species Danio aesculapii. The sequence continues at coordinate 15,197,155 of NC_079452.1, read as the reverse complement.
AAATGTCCACCCTGGGTTCATCTACAGTACATCATCCTGCTAATGTAGATGTTGGACTGAAGCAGCTAATATTAATATACAATGATGAAGGTCAGAGAGTTGCTGAATAACTATTGAGAGATTTCATCTGCTGTCTGGGCTTTCACTGTCTTTCTACACCTTCCTTTTTCATGTGTTCAATATGTTTCCCCTGTGTCATTTCATTACACATAAATTAATTCATAAACTATTTAGATTAGTTTTTTTGCATCCGAATTTCTTTGGTTGTTACCAACTTCTGGGGAAAATTTTAAGTCAACAGCACCTTTAGAAATATGATTTCTGAGAAAAATGGTGACATATTCAATACTTATTTCCCTGCTCTACTTCCCTGACAGACATGCAATAGACAGATGAGTTGATGAGATTCAAAGTGAGTGTTTTTGGTTATTTAGGTTTTTTTTCATGGTTTAAATTCTCTATAAACCTTAAGTCCACGACACAAATCCAATTCATTGACTTTGGGAGTGTAACCCAGTCTTTACATTCCTTGATGTGACTGATCAAAGTCCTTCTAGAAACACTACAGACAATATAAACATGCACGAATCCAAAAATGAAGTACAAAGTTTTCAATTCATAATGAAAACATGAAGTAGAATATAAACAGCATCTATGCAAAACTATAAATAAGATCAAACCATCAACAGAAAGAGCTGAGGACGTAATTACACGGAAAAATGTTTATTAAGACGAAACAGACGTGATCTAATTAACCATGGAAACCAACACGCAGAAAAACCAGGAAGAAAACTAGGTCAGTATAAATATTACATACACATTGCAATTAAAGAAGCAAAACACAATGTTCATATGCATTTTCAGTACAGCGGTGAATGTATTTGTACATTATATCAGTGATGATATGTTTGTTTGTGATGCACTGTATCTGTGATTTGATTAAAAAATAAATCAAAATAAAACGGCCTATTTCTATGAGTGAGTAAGACTCATTTACATAGAATTCAACTCAATTCCTGTTTAATTCTATAGCGCTTTTACAAGGTAGATCATGTCAAAGCAGCTTAAGATAGAAGTTTTTAAATTGAAACAGCTTCAGTCAAGGTTTTAGAGTTGAAGTTCAGTTTGGTTCAGTTCAGTGTAGTTAAATTTCATCGCTGAAAGTCTAAACACTGAAGAGCAAATCCACTGATACACACAATTCTTTTGAGTTTGGCTGGAATAAAGTAGTAGTACTAGTTTTTGCAAAATATCTTTAAAAATTTACAAACTATCATCATGGCAAAGACAAAAGGAATAAGTTAATAGAAAATGTGTTACCATGTTAAAAAGTGATCTTGGCAAATATTTGAAAAATAACGGAAAATTTACAGCTAAGATTTTTAGATATTTTGACCGTAACACTTCTACCTCTGCTGAGCAAGATAAGAAAAGTCAGTCAGTAAAGTGTCTGAGCTTCGAAATTATGAGCACAGAGACCAGAAAGTGTGTGCTAGAAGATTTTTTTTACTGGTCTGAATTGATTTGGATAGCACGAATTAGTATTTTTCTGAATGTGCTTTGTAAACATGTCAGTAAATTAGCAGTTTATTGTATTTTCTACATTCAGGTTTTTTTTTTCTTTTTTTATATATATATATGTATATGTTTTAACTACACTGTTCCTATTTACTATGACCTTTTATGTGAAGCTGCTTTGACACAATCTACATTGTAAAAGCGCTATACAAATAAAGGTGAATTTAATTTAATTTATTCTTTTGAATCGCATTATGAGACCTTTGTATTTCTTCTGACAACGTTTGACCTTGAAAAGGTGGAAAAGGTGACTTTTATTAACATTTTTAATAGTTTAAAGTGATATATTGTCTGGGTTCATGTTTTATAGTATGCTGCCAGTACATTTTCTGTTATTTTACAGATTTATGTATCTATAATTATGTACGTGTTATCTATATATTATTCCTTAAACATTATTTAAAACGACTAAAATGTCAACAAAAGTGACTTTGTCAAACTGTAGAGTTGAATTTTTAATATCAAAAGTTGACAGAGCAGAGATTAAGCTACCATAATGCAATTCAAAACTTTAAATAAATGAAAAAATGTTTAATTAACAGATATGTTATACTGTGTGGGTCAGGGCTATTCAATTGGCCTCCAAATAGTGTCACCAAGACATCAAAAATAAATTTAGTTCAGTCGAAAATCGGCTGCTATAGTTATGAATTGACGTGCGTCTGTTCAATACAACATGAGCTGCAGTTGAAGGCTGTGCAGAGCGTAAGTCATCTGACATTAAGCGAGTGAGTGGTGCGAGTAGCCGAAAACATTTGGATACTTATCCGTAAAGGCTTCTCAACGTCGCGTTTCTGTTGCACAAAATGAAACTGCTGGAAATAAACAAAGTTATGCCAACTGTGCGCTAGTTTAAAGTTCCGAGCTTACACACCAATGTTAATACGCACGCACACTGGATTAACTCTAGCAGTGGGCCATTCACATATTGCGTCTTTTCCACACGCAAGTTCGTTATTTCCAATATATTAATATATGCCAATATGTGCGCCAGCGGAGCGATGTGATCGCGCCTTCCAGACGCACAGAGTAAAAAACATCTCACGCCGTATCGGTGAGAGTTGTGTGTGGCTTTCAGTGTAAACAATAGATATGTTAGATGAATTATTACAAATTATTAAAATGATTATGTATGTATGTATGTATGAACGCAGATGATAACAACAGTTCATTTAAATACTTACCTAATATAAAGCTTAAATTTACATTAGATGTAGATGATAACTGTGAAACCATGATTATTCTTCAGACTATATAATCGTACAACCAAAATCTATAAATGTTGCATCCATATCTGCTATGCAGTTCAAAACACAACATATGAATGTGTCTGAATGTAGAAGAAGCCTTAAGCTTTAAAGTACAATACATTAACATTTTAATGTAGAAAAATACAATGTGTGTGTCTTAAGGAGCAAAAATACAACATATGGGCTCTTACATGCTGTTGTCATCATCACTTATATTGCAAGTCATATCTCTCCGGCCCCTCATTTGGGATGCTTTTCATGAACTAGCCCCCATGACAAACTAATTGAATAGCCCTGGTGTAGGTAATCATTAGCTGTGATTGTTATTGCCCTTCTCTAATATGGTGAATCGTGCTGGTCATTTTAGAAATTCGTTGCTATGTCTATGTGGTCTTAACTCTGCAAACTGTCAATAGAATCTCCTGCAGAACATCATTCATTCATTTTCTTTTCGGCTTAGTGCCTTTATTAATCTGGGGTCGCCACAGCGGAATGAACCGCCAACTTATCCATCATAAGCTTTACGCAGCGGATGCCCTTCCAGTTGCAACCCATCTCTGGGAAACATTCATACACACTCATACACTATGGACAATTTAGCCTACCCAATTCACCTGTACCGCATGTCTTTGGACTGTGGGGGAAACCAGAGCACCCGGAGGAATCCCACGCGAACCTGCAGAACTTCTTACACTAATTTGGCCCTCATACACAACTTTTCATTTAAATTAGGCTTATTTTATATTACACTCAATACCTTGGACTATTTGCTTGACGCAATTAATTTTGCACTATTAAAAGCAACTTCATGTTTGTTGACATTCTGTATTGATCAAAGAGAAAGTTATTCATCAAATGATGGAGAAGTGTGTTATGCCTGGGCACATGTCCAGCCGCACGGTCGCTGTCAGCATTTCAAAGAGCCAATCACGTGCCTGGATTGCAGGATTTATTTTCAGCCATCCGACTAACAAGAAAAATATGCAATTTAGCTGCGGTTATGACACTGTGTTAACAAGAAATATGGACTGGAAAAAATGAAAGTTTTTTTTGTCATTTCTAACATTATGGCCTATTTCATCCATATTCAAATGAATGATTCAGGATATTCTGTGAAGAGACAGATGGTTATGTGGGGCGTGAAATGCATAAATAGTTTTCTGAGCCAATTAACCAGCGCCAGCACAAAAATCTATGTGATGAGAGTACCTCAGTAGAGCAACACATTCAGCTAACTAACTAACTAACTAAATAAATAAATAAATAAATAGTGTTTGCTGCTGGAAAACACTCGCCAATTCTGTAGGCTTTTGTGGGCTGCAGGTAATGCGTGTTCATTTTCTTGCCATTTAAAGGTTCCTGGTGTATGTATATAACTATATTTGTACATTTAGAGACAGCACATGATGGGCAGCACTGTGGCTCAGTGGTTAGCACTGTCGCCTGCCTCTGTGGAAATAAAAATTTCTATAATCTATTTCACTCAAATTAACAATAATCTGCAAATAACTTGAACAGTTATTTTCGTTGGTTTTTAATTATATCATTTCATTCGAAACTGTAACAGCTCAGCCATGAGGGACATTAAACCTTTGTCTTCCTGACCACTGGCTGAGCCAAAGTGATGCATATGCTATGGGCAGGGTTTTAACGACTCTGCCTTTGTTGATAAACTTGTGTGGTCAGTGGCTTGGCATGTTTATTCACCTACCTACCTACTTGACTTGCATGCTTTGTTTAGCCATCTCCCCCTAACCACTCCCCTTCTTCTAAAAACACATCTTTGTCTCACAATCGGACTGTTGTTATAAAACTCGCAGACTGCAGACCTGTTAGAGTCTCCAATAGGCTCTTACAGACTTGTGGACCTCTTGAAGACAGTAGACTAACCACTAACCAACACGTCTCAATAAAGGAATTCTGCTTGCTTTCAAGTCTCCTAGACTGGGTTCTCTTCACTAATTTATTTTTCCAACACCTTACAGCATGAAGGTCGCTGGTTTGAGTCCCGGCTGGGCCAATTGCGTTTCTGTGTGGAGTTTGCATGTTCTCCCCGTGTCTGGGTGCTTCGGTTTCCCCCACAGTCCAAACACATGTGCTATAGGTGGATTGAATAAACTAAAATGGCTGTAGTGTGTGAATGAGTGTGTTTCGGTGTTTCCCAGTACTGGGTTGCGGCTGGAACGGTATGCGTAAAACATATGCTGGAATATGTTGTATTTATTATTTTATACATTGTATTTATACATTATGTTGTAACCTCTATAATAGAGACTAAGCCAAAGGAAATAAACAAATACAGTTAAAGCCAGAATTATTAAAAGGATTTGTTAAAAATCAGATTATTAGGGTTTCTTTAAATATTGCATATTTGCTTAGAATAAGTCACATGTGCTTGCAATGGCGGATTTAGGCATGGGCAAAAAGGGCGATCACCCAGGGTGGCATCTTGCAAGGGGTGGCATGGAGATATCCACCAAAGACTTTTTGTAGAAGAAAGAATATTATCAGAAATGCTGCCAAAAGTTTTCTTGCTCCATTAAAGGGTCACAAAACACCAAAACACATTTTTTTTGAGATGTTGACAGTCATATAGCACTATATGCACTATATGTCTATAGCACTTGTTCACTGCTGCTCTTATAGTTGTGTGAATTGCTTCCTTGTCCTCATTTGTAAGTCGCTTTGGATAAAAGCGTCTGCTAAATGACTAAATGTAAATGTAATGTAAATGTAATAAATATGTCCCTTGTTGCTAAAAACACTATTAGGACACATATATTTAGCTAACAAGTAAAAATTGGTTGTTTTTGCATTTTTTAGAGCAAATTCATTCTTCCGGTTTAAAACGAACTTTTTAAGCAACGTCACGGCAATGAGATCATTGTGTAAATTCCAGCATGGAGATTAGCCGTCTGTACCAGCTGATTGAGTTTTCAGCACATCTGTTCATTAATTCATGAGAAAGACTTGGTTCGAACCAATCAGCGTGCTCTATTGTGAACAAGTCAATACAACTTTATTAATATAAATGACATAGCTTCGAAGATTCCTTTTACTTGTTACAGTGTTCAAAGAGACCTCACGTTGTGTTGCCAACCGTAATTCAAACAAGTAGTAGAAGAATCGTTCGGAGACATGGATCATCAGTGTTGCGATTACAAACGTGCCACAACGAAGCTTTTGTTTCCATTTTCTCGTTATGAGAGCACAGCTGGACTCACGTGTGTGGATTACAGTGGTCTGCTAACACACGGCAAAAATATGTTTGTAAGGAACATTTTTTACCCCAGAGCTATTTGAATCTGGAAATAGTAAAATCTGGATTTGATGCTCATCTCCTTTTTTTTTTTTATAATAATTTTTTCGGGTTTTTTCTCCTTTATTTAATAGGACAGTAGAGAGTATTGACAGGAAAGCATGGGGAACAGAGAGAGGCGAAGGATCGGCATATGACCGCGAGCCGGAATTGAACCCGGGTCGCCGTGAGCACCGGAGTGCATGTGTCGATGCACTAACCAATAAACCACTGGCGCCGACGCTCATCTCCTTTTAAAAGAGACTCTCTTCCAGTTGGTGTTGATTGTCCTGTCTCTACAGATTTGGTAAGTGAGCAATCAATGTTCTTTGTTTATGTTTTCAGATGGCAAAGTTAGTTCTTATAGTCAGCAGTACTCTTTCAGTTTTTGACATACCTTAGTTAAAATGATTTAGTTACTAAGTTTACAGTAATATCACTACAATACTATGGACTGAAAATCCTTCACTTCCACTCAGATTCACTGTAAATGCCGCTCCCCGAATCACTCTCCATCTCCCCTGTGTCTGTCTTTGTGTTGCTGTGTGGAAATCAGCTGTAGTGCTTGTAATGAAACTCCCCTTTTCATGCAAACCCTTCCCTCTTTCGCCACACGACTCTCCCACCTAAACAAAGCTGGATTCAACCACTTTCCTGACTTTTTTCAAACTAGAGGTGTTAAAACACCCTGCAGAGACAGGAGGGTTTCATGGCCCTTTAAGGCCCCATTTACACTACTATGTTTTCGTTTTAAAACGCACCAGTTTTGCTACGGTTACGCCATCCGTCCACACTACGCCAGAGTTTTCGAGCCCCGAAAATGGAGCGTTTTGGAAACACTGGAGAGGCCGTTTTCATTCTAAAACGCTGCTGCTCTGTGTCAGTGTGGATGGGGGAAAACGGAGACATCTGAAAACGGAGGCGAGGCTGCAGACTGATTGGGTCTTTTTCCTCAATATTAAGTAGCCTACACACAGTTCATTCCTGCATTCTCTCCGTGTAAGTTCAGACTTCACAAGTTTGAGATGGAAAACAAACTCCTGAGGAATCGTCGGTAAATCTTCAAAGGGACCGTGTACTTTATAACCTCATTCACATCACCCTGGCTATGCTGTTTCACTATCTTAACAATAAAACAAAAACATATATAAGGAACTGTCAATTTTCATTTTGATATTAGCAACTTAATAGACACCAAAAATGTAGCTGCGTAATATGACCGTCATCTTCATGCATATTTATAACAAAACAGAGCCGACAACATTACTGCCTCCTTTCATTTTCATTGAAATACGAAACATATCCTCTCTTTCATTGAATATCAGTTTTAATAATCAATAATGGCCATTATGAAAGTATAACGTACAATAAGTTTATACATAAAGGCAAGCAATCAGTCACATGTGCAGAATCAGTGTCCGTGGTTACATTGATGAATATATTAATCTAAGCGCTCAGCCAAAACACGTTACCTGAGAACAAGTATTAGATTCAAAAGACCAAAGTCTGGGAATATGTCGCTAGATAGAGACAACAAGATGACTTAAATATCACGTTTAACAAATATAGTGAGATTAGATCCAGCGGTAGATCCTTGATGAACAGTCCGACGTGCACAGCTCTCATATGGGTATGTGCTCAAAGCACGCTGCAGTGCATGCCAGAGAGTGTGTGTGTGGTCACGTGATGTGTGTTTTCACCGTTTTAATGTAGACGCAGAGTTGTTCAGAAACGCTGGGTGAAACCATAGACTGTAAAATATATAGACGTAGCATCCGTGACGTCACCCATAGGTTTCTGAAGAGTGCAAATGAAGCTAAAAGTAGGCCCGGCCAACCGTCGCCATTTTGTTCGCGCGTCTGCGAGCGGAGCTACAGACACGTGCTGGCATTTTGCTTGGACCTGGTTTAGACAGAGCTTACTTTGGGAGAAACGCTTAATACTTTATTACCTGCGACTCGTTTGTGTTCTGACCACATGTGCTTGGTTGTACACTATATCAATAAAGTGTTTAGATTTTTAAAAACACTGCTGTAATACATTGAGCCACTAAGCATTGTTCTTATGACATTTTTCAACAGGAGGAACACGTGAAATACGTCCAAACACTTCAATTATAGTCTGTGTAAGTAAATCCAAGACTATTGATGAAATCCAGGCATGACACTGTGTGACAACGCTTCATATGACTGTTTTATAGCCTTTAGCTAATCAATCTGTCAGATTCTGGAGGGCATTACAGCTCTAAAGAACATTATAAATGATCTTAAATAAAACACACACATTTATAGAGATGGTATACAAGTATATAACTTTACTCACCAGGGAAACGGAAGCCACGTGAATGGTTTGTGAGCACAATTAAGTGCACACAGCATCCCATATCATCTGATAATTGTAGGAAATAATCCCAAAAGGCAATTGACTGTGTAAAGAAACATTAACCAACACAAAAATGTGATGTATATGCCGAGTTTATCGGCTAATTAGCCGTAATCAGCTCAGGTGACGAGACAGCGAGCAGCGAGACCTAGCTGTCACTCAAGGGCCACGCCCTTAATTATGCAGACTTAATATAACTTAATAAAACGAAACGGATGAGTTATAAAAAAAATTCACCCCCCTCACAGTTGTCATGAAGGCTAATCATGGCTATATGCACCAAAGCCATCATTTGTACCAGGCTGTAAGCATGTTTTTATCAGCTGTAAAAATGGCCAATTTCCCATTGCAGTCAGAAATGACCTGGACTTCCTGGAGCCAGCCCCCCAAGGCGAGTCGATGAATTGCAGTTTTAGTTACTTCCGTATTGGCTTCCCGAGGGAGAGCGGGAGGTTGCCCCTTGGGTGAAACGGTAGTGTGGACTAAAAAACTAAAACGTGTTAGTGTAAACGGGGCCTAAATATCACTTGAGAAATATTTAAAAAGGAACAATTATTTCTCAGGAAGGCTAATAATTTCCCCCTCAAATGTATACAAATACAATTTAGCAAAAAACCATGAAGAAATCCTATGCAATATTGAATATTTTGAACAAAACGTCTCTCTGAAAAGAAAAAAGCTTGAAAGCATTGGAGTGTTTCCGTTTGGGAATTGTGAGGTAAAAGCCATGTTGACGGTTTTAAAATTCGCTTTTGGAGTTTTCCGCATGGCTGACGCTAACCATTTCCATGTCCAAAGTGAATTTTATCAGCATGTCCAGCTATTTGCTGATCATTAACCATGGCGCTCAAGCCCCCTGGATTGCCACGAGACCCCGCTTCGGCCTTCACTCCGGTTTGTTTACTCATTCATTTATTTATGCAATTCATATCTCTGCCCCGTCACTGTTCATTTGGGAGGCTAACAAACTGGTTCAAGGTTGCTGAACCGGGGCGTCAAGAGCTAGTGCGGCATGCTGTGCCAACTTGCTTAATTTCCGGGATTTCGGCACTTCCCATTCTTCCCTAGTATCCTCGATCTACTTGTGCGTAAACTGCTCATAACATTGTGGAAATTGGAGTTGCTTGCTTGCCAAAACGCAGACCAAAAAGTGGGCTTGGGGAGCGGGTCGCACTGATGAACCGGAGAGAGGCACTGCAGCTGGATGCATGTGTGCGTGTGTGTGTGTGTATGCCAGGCAGTCCGTGCCAAGAACAGCCCTCCACTTAGCACGACTTCTGTCGCCACTCGCGGATCTGACAATGGCAAAAGCCCTTCCAATTTGTTTTTGGACTACAGAGCTCCACTTCTCTGCATAATGAGCCATTATAACCAGTGCTTTATAATGAAGATGTCTTTGCTAAGAGGTGACTCAATGGGTAATTGAAAATGGAGATCATAATTTGGTGCTCCACACTGATAAAAAAGGGTGAAAATGGAGTTCTTTTTTTTTTAAACAGCACATGATGGCTATTTTTTTCCCTCAGTAATATATCAACATAAATACCAAGGCTACCGCGTAAATACCAAAGCAAATGATTACGATAATTAATCAGTACCATGGTATTTAAATGCTTTTAGATTTGTGTCCACTTCAAAACCAAACTGCATTTAAAGTGGAACGATATTCAATGAAAGGGTTAAGTATTATACATGTTAAAAACACAAAAACACTGTAGAATTTATGGTAACACTTTATAATAACTACACACTATGAACCATTTATAAAGCATTAGCAAATAGTTTATTCATTACCTTTTAAGCATTAACTCTACATTAATAAACGTTAGTAAGTTTAAAAAAAATGAAATGCAGCCATACGTACCTCCTCCTACGTAATTCGCTGTCTTCAGAAACATCCGCAGGGCTACGTTTTCACAATGAGCCTGTGTTGTACATGGTCTAAGCTGCGGTAAGATTTTATGATAACTACACACTATGAATCATTTATTAAGCATTAGCATATAGTGAATTCATTATTTGTAAAGCATTAACTCTACACTAATAAACGTTAGTAAGTTTATAACTGCAGCTACAAATGCTGTATTATTGACTTATAACCATATTATTATGTGCTCAATACTTGTACTTTCATACTTTGTTAATAATTGATTTTTCATTACTAAATTAAGTATTGCATTATTTACTAACCAGTTATTTAAGTAAAGTTGGTTGTTTTTTAGGATCATTCAGAATGAGTGAGTAAATGATTAATAAACTATTAAAATTAACATTTATAATTCTTATTATTCAGGGATATACTAATAGTTAATTTGTATGTTAATAAATGCTTTATTAATTCAACTTCATCCCGTTTTCTGACCTAATCTAAAGTGAGGACTATTTATGCTTTATAAATCGCTTATAAATGACAATTAAAGGCTCAGTTATATTCTAAACAGGAAAAAAACAGATGATAAACATCCTTCATTTGTTTGAAGATACACAAATGAACCTGTATCAAATGAAAATAAATCTTTGCAACCTTATCTAAAATAAAATTACAGTTTAAACATTGCATCTTATTATATTGTTCAATTAATATATTGCTGTTGTTTTATCCAATTTTATGTCATATTTTGACACTCCTGTTATTCAGCAATGTTTAAACTTTACAGTAATTTTACTTTTACATAAAATTGCAAAGATTATTGTTCATTTGATTCTGAGCCTTTAATAGTCACTTATTAGGGATTTATAAAGCATAAAGAGTCCTCACTTTAGATTAGGTCACAAAACTGCATGAAGTTGAGTTAATGAAGCATTTATTAACATACACAGTAACCATTACTATATGCCTGAAAAATAAGTTATATAAACATTGATTTCAATAGTTTATTAATCATTTACTAACTCATTCTGAATGATCTTAAAAACCTCCAACTACTCTTAAATACAAAAGGTTTGTAAATAATGCAATACTTAATTTAGTAATGAAAAATCAACCAGTCACAAATTATGAAAATACAAGTATTAAGCACATTATAAATGTGGTTATAAGTCAATAATACAGCATTTGTAGCTGCAGTTATAAACTTACTAACGTTTATTAGTGTAGAGTTCATGCTTAACAAATAATGAATTCACTATATGCTAATGCTTAATAAATGATTCATAGTGTGTAGTTATCATAAAATGTTACCGCAGCTTAAGTAAGACCATATACAACACAGGCTCATTGTGAAAATGTAGCCCTGCGGATGTTTCTGGAGACAGCGAATTAAGTAGGCAGAGGTACATATGGCTGCATTTCATTTTTTTTTAACGAAGGAAAATAAATGAATGAATATTATTTTATTATTGGTGGTTCATTCCACTGTGGTGACCTCTGAAATAGAGACCAAGCCGAAGGAAAATTAATGAATGAATGAATATTATTTTATTACTGGTGGTTTATTCCGCTGTGATGACCACTGAAATAGGGACTAAGCCAAATGAAAATGAATGAATGAATATTATTTTATTATTGGTGGTTCATTCCGCTGTGGCGACCTCTGAAATAGAGACCAAGCCGAAGGAAAATGAATGAATGAATGAATGAATATTATTTTATTATTGATGATTCATTCCGCTGTGGTGACCTCTGAAATAGAGACTAAGCCAAAGGAAAATGAATGAATGAATATTATTTTATTATTAGTGGTTCATTCCGCTGTGGTGACCTCTGAAATAGAGACTAAGCCAAAGGAAAATAAATGAATGAATATTATTTTAATATTGGTGGTTCATTCTGCTGTGGTGACCTCTGAAATAGAGACTAAGCCAAAGGAAAATGAATGAATGAATATTATTTTAATATTGGTGGTTCATTTCGCTGTGGTGACCTCTACAATATAGACTAAGACAAAGGAAAATTAAAGAATGAATATTATTTTAATATTGGTGGTTTATTTCGCTGTGATGTCACAGTGTCAGACAATATTTAGATAATCTGAATAGTGTCTGAATAGTTTTTAATATTTATTATATCTGACCCATACTAAGTGAAACGAGAAATGCATATTGAATGTAAAAAATGGAAGTGAAATAGATTTACACATCTGAACTGACTCAAAAATAATTCCCTGCTACTGTATGCAAACCTTCAGCAATTCAGCAGCGCATTCAAGAATCAGGGACTAAGCCTATTAGCTGCCAGAGATGCATTGAAACTGTGGCGTCTTCTTCAGAAAGTCTTATAAATGATTTAAGCATCTTCTCATAACATGGCTGATCGATTGCTACTTTGCCAGCTTTAAAGAATCACACGCGCTCCCATCTGTGGCCTGCGGGCGAAAGGTGTGCAGATGCAGGGATCGCACTTACCACAGGGAGGCGCTAGTGTGCCACTTCAATTACTCCAGCCGGTCAACACACTTCACGCATTACATGAATTATTCTGGCATAAAGATTCCTGCAGAAAATAATTTGGACTTGTCCCTCAAGCGCAGTTACAGTAAGGATAAATAAAAGGTATGCATTTTGAGACATTAAAGGGACAGTTCACCTCAAAAAATGAAGATTTTCTCATCATTTTACTTCTTTTCATTGACTTTTTTCTTCGGTTTCACACATTGGAAGTCATTCTGAAGAATTCTGGAAAAAAGCAGCAACTGATATCCACAGTAGGAACCATTCATTCATTTATTCATTTTCTTTTTGGCTTTGTCCCTTTATTAATATGGGGTCGCCACAGCGCAATGAACCGCCTACTTATCCAGCATGTGTTTTATGCAGCGGATACCCTTCCAGCTGCAACCCATCACTGGGAAACACATACACACTCATTCACACACATACGCTACGGACAATTTAGCTTACCTAATTTACCTAAACCACATGGCTTAAACAAACCGGAGCACCCCCACAGAAGAAAAAAACTCAAACAGGTTTGAAACAATTAAAGGGATTGGAGGATTATTAAAACGATGAGAAAATATAGATTTTGGGTGAACTGTCCCTTTTAGAGCGACACTGCAGCTGAATAGGGTGTAAAGCAAACAAATGAATTCATTGGATGTTCAAAATATATATTAAAAAAGCTAATAATTAAAAAAATACATATTGGGATTTTGGTTCTGGGCAACACAGTGGCGCAGTAGGTAGTACTGTTGCCTCACAGCAAGAAGGTCGCTGGTTCGAGCCTTGGCTGGATCAGTTGCCGTTTTTGTATGGAGTTTGCATGTTCTCCCTGCGTTCGTGTGGGTTTCCTCCGGGTGTTCCGGTTACCCCCACAGTCCAAAGACATGCGGTACAGGTGAATTGGGTAGGCTAAATTGTCCATAGTGTATGAGTGTGAATGAGTGTGTATGGATGTTTCCCAGAGATGGGTTGCAGCTGGAAGGGCATCTGCTGCGTAAAACATTTGAAAAGAAAATGAATGAATGAATGATATTGGTTCTCTTTTTATCATTCCATAATTTAGAAAATACAGGAAAATAACTGTAGACTAACATGTTGAAGAATATACAGTTGATGTCAGAATTATTAGCCCCTCTTAATTATAAGCCCCCGATTTCTGTTTAACGGAGAGATTTTTTCAACACATTTCTAAACAATAGTTTTAATAACTCATTTCTAATAACTGATTTATTTTATCTTTGCCATGATGACAGTAAATAATATTTGACTAGATATTTTTTCTAGACACTTCTATACAGCCTAAAGTGACATTTAAAGGCTTAACTAGGTTAATTAGGTTAACTAGGCAGGTTAGGGTAAATAGGCAAGTTATTGTATATCGATGGTTTGTTCTGTAGACTTTCGAAAAAATATATAGCTTAAAGGGGTTAATAATTTTGACCTTAAATGATTTAAAAAAATAAAAAAATGCTTTTATTCTAGCCGAAATAAAACAAATAAGACTTTTCTCCAGAAGACATAATATTATCAGATATACTGTGAAAATTTCCTTGCTCTGTTAAACATCATTTGGGAAATATTAAAAAAAATAAATAAATAAATAAAAATCAAAGGGGGCTAATAATTCTGACTTCAACTGTACATATGAATACAACTGAAGTTTGATGACGATTTATGACTCGTTAATAATACTCAGTAATACTCATTTTGAGAAAACATCAAATATTTACAAATACGTATTTCAATTAAAATTTATAGAAACAAACTGATAAGATGCAAAAAAAAATATAATAAAAATGTACTTCAGATGTTTACATTATACTTTTCTTTTTTAAAGTGCATGAATCAACATTGTATTTTTAAAAGTCAAGTCGCATTTACTTCTATAGTGCTTTATATAATGTAAATTGTCTTAACATGCTAATAGAAAGTCAAATAATATTGATAATTCCTTTTTTTGTGAGTGTGGAGCATTTAATATACCAAGTAGATAGCAGAATAGTGGTAGAATGTTGTAGTAGTTTGTGCTAGTTCAATTCAGTTTCCATACAAATGTCACTGTTTAAGGCCCAATCCCAATTCTTTTTGTTACCCCAACCCCTTCCCCTACCCCAGGGGTCACCAATCTCGGTTCTGAAGGGCCAGTGTCCCTGCAGGTTTTAGCTCTAACTTGCCTCAACACACCTGGCTGGGTGTTTCAAGTACACCTAGTAAGACCTTGATTAGCTTGTTCAGGGTTGGAGCTAAAATTTGCAGCACACCGGCCCTCCAGGAACAAGTATGGTGACCCCTGACCTACCCTATCCCCTTGGCCCTTGAAACAGAGTGGAGTGTGAAGGGGAATGGCTTCAAATTTTAACCCTAAGAACTGGGACAGCACTACAACACCTGGACATGTCATGTTGTCGGGATCGCGTCAGGATCGTTGCGTTTTTTTTTTTTTTTTGTATTTATCTTCAGGAAATCATCAAAAGCAACGTTATCATGTCATTATAACGATGTAATCTGGCAACAAGCTCGTAACTGTACTGTGCATTTACACTGTGGCCATATTCAGCTGAACACATGAAAACAACATTAACATTATAGCAGACACTGTAAAAAGCTCATTCACAGCCACTAGACTTTTCTGACAGGGGATTCAAGTGTCATTGAGTGACATATGTGAACGTTTGTTGTGGGACTGCTGTACAGGAGCTATTTTTATGAGGTACAGATAGTAAATTTAGCATTTTTTTAGCGTTTTTTTTTTTTAAGCATGACGGTAAAACACAAACGCGGTTATGAATGTATTAAAACACTTGCTTGTTTGTTGTAAAAATTCATAATACTGACTAAAAGTAATAACTTGTGCATCTCCTCTAACTCGCATATGCAGCCATGCTGCCGTTGTAGCTGGTGTATTCTAGATCATTTTCGTATCCCTTGGTTTCAAGTGTGGTCCTGAAAAATCTCAGTTTCCTTCGCGCTAAAGAGAATTGGGACACCCCTACCCCTTCATGTGATTGCGCAAAACGAGGGGTAGTGGAAGGGCTAAGGGGTAGAATTGGGATTGGGCCTAAGTACCACAACAAGTCAGGATAAATACAATTTTAAATGAAACTAATGTGATGCCATTACTTATGTGTAAAGTGTATCCAGTCAGCAGCTTTGTCGTCATGACAACGTGATATGCACAAGGAAACCAACAAGCGGAGGAAAGATGATCTATACACACTCTGAAAAAGAAATGTGCTTAATTTTAATGGATAGGGCTGTCGCAAGTCTTCACTATGTGTGTTTAATAAGCATGATGGATGCAGTGTAAATTTGAAATAAGGATTATTTAAGCACATAAACAGATTGTAAACAAGTATTAAGCATATTAACTACTTATTAATGTTAGATGATTATATGCTATTGTTATATAATAATAATAATAATAATAATTCTGTCGGCGCAATAGCCTAGTGGTTAGCGCGTCGACATATGGTGCAGTAGCACGTCAGGGCGTCGCGAGTTCGAATCCCGGCTCGATGACATTTCCCTACCCTACCCCCCTCTCTCTCTCTCCAACTTCGCTTCCTGTCTAAATACTGTCCTATCTAATAAAGGCAAAATGGCCAAAATAAATCTTTAAAAAAATAATAATAATAATAATAATTCCTTACATTTATATAGTGCTTTTCTGGACACTCAAAGCACTTTACACAGTTTTGGGGGGAATATCCTCATCTACCACCAGTGTGCAGCATTCATCTGGATGACGCAACGGCAGCCACATTGCACCAGACTGCACACCACACACCAGAGGATATGGGGATGGTTAGGAGGCCATAATGGACAGAAGCCAGTGGGCAAATTTGGACAGGATGCCAGGGTTAAACCCCTGCTCTTTTTTGAAGAACATCCTGGGATTTTTAATGACCACAGAGAGTCAGGACCTCGTGCTCGCCTCATCCGAAAGACGGCACTTACTTAGCAGTATAGAGTTCGTCAATATACTGGGGCGTTAGGACCCAAACACACCACAGGTTGGGCACCTCCTGCTGATCTCACTAACACCACTTCCAGCAGCAACCTAGCTTTCCCATGTGGTCTCCCATCCAGGTGCAGGCACAGCCCTGCTTAGCTTCAGTGGTTGACCATGTGAGAGTTGCAGAGAGCTAGCTGCCTCATATATACAATGCTTAAATGCTACATAAATGCATAAAGTTTTAAATGCTATATATACACAAAACCCCAAATCAGAAAAAAGTTGGTACAGTGTAGAAAACTACTATACAAAAAAAGTATTGATTTCTAATTTTACTTTACTTATCTGGAATACAAGTCAAAGTAAATTTAGAAATGACTGTTTAAAGTTTTTTTTTTCCCAAAATAAACCCGTATTCCAATGTTGGTTCTTGTAACACATTTCAAAACAAGCTGGAAAAGTAAAGCATTTACCACTTTGTGTTCTTGCCATTCCTTTTCACAACATTTAAAAAACGTTTAGAGACTAAAGACACCAAGTGATTTCAAGTGTAATTTTGTCCCATTCTTCCTGAAAACATGT
This sequence comes from Danio aesculapii, assembly GCF_903798145.1. Taxonomy (NCBI): domain Eukaryota; kingdom Metazoa; phylum Chordata; class Actinopteri; order Cypriniformes; family Danionidae; genus Danio; species Danio aesculapii. The sequence continues at coordinate 15,179,730 of NC_079452.1, read as the reverse complement.
CTTAATATGGGCAACAGTACGGAGTCTTTGCTGTTGCATTTTGCGCTTCAAAATGTGCCACATATTCTCTATTGGAGACAGGTTGGGACTGTAGGCAGGCCAGTCAAGTACCTGTACCCTCTTCCTTTACAGCCAAGACTTCTCTTTCTCTCGCACTGTGTTAACAACAACTTTGGAATACACTGGATGGACAAAATAAAATATGTCAAACTTGAACACTATTACAATCAAGGACACTTTACAACACAGTAAATAATTATTTTTCAAATTATTTAAATGCCACGGACCAATGGTAGCTCAACGCTGCCAAAACTAACTTTCCCAAAAGTTCTCTTCAGTGAGCCATTACGATCTGCTGAAACAAACTCAAAAGTAACTTTGCTTTGGATGGATTTTGTTTGAAATTTCAGTTCATTCTTCGGTTTTATTTGAAGTACTGTATACCATGACCTTAATCACAGCAAGAAAATTGTATATCGGCAGAAGCCTACAATGTATACAAGTGTTCAACATTTCTTCTTATGTGTTCGACAAAAGATGTTTGTAATAGGTAGAGAGTGAATAAAATGACAGAATTTGCATTTTTGGGTGAACTATCCCTTTAAGAAAGACTCCATGTAAGAGCGGGTGGTGAGAAGCATCTGTCTCCTTTACCTTGTCCTCTTAACTCGTCCCCCATGACAAGGTATAGCCCAGTCTAATTGTCCTAACGGATTCTCCTTCTCATTAGACCTCTTGACCTTGCTAGTGTGTGATAAGAGTAGGTCACAGTGGATTAGAACCAATGACTGAAGTCCCATTCAAGTCTCTCCATACCAAATCACGCCTCTCTTTGCTAGACGTTCAATGGTTCAGCCATAAATGTAATTTCCGCCATCGTTTAATCATGCCGTTTCAAGCCTGTTTGACTTTCTTTCATTCTTCTGCAGAACACATTGTGCAATTCCTACCCAATGAACAAGAAGAGCTCTTCGAAATACTTGCTTCTGTTTCGCACAAGAAGGAAAGTCAAACAAGTTTGTAGCGACATGAGAATTAGGAAATGATGACAGAAAAGAGCTACACGATATTGGAAAAATTTAACATTGCGATTTTTTTATTTTGCGATATACATTGCGATATGAATGCCGTTTCACCAGATGACCTAATATCTGTATTTGGAAAGAATGTATAATGTTAGATTGATTGGGATGATTCTGCAGTGGGAATCAGTGGCGGTTCTAGAGCAGAGTAACTGGGAGGCCAGGCAGGGGCCACTTGTACTTTTAGGGGGCACACGTTAACATGCATCACAAACTACTTAAACAATTATTCAAAGTCATTTTTTATGCATCACTCTGCAGTCTTCATAAACAAGCTAATTAAATAACTCAAAATAATCTCCCAATGTAATTTATTTGACAAGTAACTTTGTATTGTAGTAGGATAATACATTTTTAACATTCATGTACATCAAGGCACATTTTTGCACCTGTAAACTTTAACAGATACAGTTGAAGTCTTTTTTTTGCCCTCCCATTAATTTAAAATAATGTTTTCCAAGTGATCTTTAACAAACCAAGGACATTTTCACAGCATTTATATTGTTGTTTGTTAAATGTTATTGATAAATAAATTCATTTAATATAAATTGTGGTAACATTTAATAAAAAATATTTTTGTAGGACAAATTTTGTAGTAATTTAGCACAACTTGAGCAAAGAAGTTGACATTACATTGTTCTGCCACAAGATGGTGACAGAGACCACATAATAAGCCGGGGGATAAATTATTATTTTTTTAAACGAAACTTAAACAAATAATTACACAACTGGTGAGTGAGTCGATCTCTCTCTTTTCATTGTTGTAGTGCTGTTTTTATACCATTGTCTGGTAGTGTTTCTGCTTTGTGTTTGCTTTGCTTTGGCTTTTTCGGGGTTAATTTTTGTGATCTCCTGATTGCAACACTGGGAAATGTCTCTAGACTTATGGCATTTTATGTCGTTCAACTCTAAAATCTTAAAGTGTGAGCAAAATCCCCTGTTTTGTCATCACTTTAGACATTACGCTCGAGAATCATTCAAATACTAGCCCTAACGCGACGTTAGTGAATGAGCAATGGTTTCTGCTGTTCTGATGTCAGCTGCAGATGTGAAGAAATGGCGAAAGGGTTTTCGTAGCAGTACGATATGGCTGTATATCATCACTGGTGGGACACCAAGGCTAACTCTAAGCCAGCGCACGCCTTCCACCAGTGCTGATATACAGCCATATCACACTGCTACTCATGTGATATTGCTCATATATATACCCCACAGTCCAAAGACATGCTGTGTACAGTAGGTGAATTGAAAAAACTAAATTGGCTGTAGATTGCTGATGAATAAAGGGACTAAGCCGAAGGAGAATGAATGAATGAATAATAACAAACAAAAAATAGTTATAATACTTATTCTAAAGCAATCTAAGAGTTCAGAAAAGAGAAACTATCCTCGCAAATACATTTGCTCCAAATCATGTCTAGCATTTCCCCCACAGACTGTAAAAGTTTTGGACATAGTATCCGTGATGTCACCCATACGTTTCTGAAGAGCGCAGTGGAAGCTACAAGTAGGCGTGGCCAACCGTGGCCATTTTGTTTGCACATTATCGCATCGACTGGTAGATACCAAACAAGGGCAAAGAGGCGGAGCGTGAGCGGAGCTACAGACGCCTGCTAGCATTTTGCTTAGACGGGCTTTTCTTTGGAAGAAATGCTTAATACTTCATTACCTGCTCGACTCGTTTGTGTTTTGACCACATGTGCTTGGTTGTACACTATATCAATAAACTGTTTAGTCTTTTAAAAACACTTTTGTAATACTTTGAGCCACTTGTTCTTATAATGTTTTTCTACTGGAGGAAAATGCTTCCAATTACTTCCAAATACTTTAAATATAGTCTGTGTTAGTAAAGGCAAGGCTATTTATGAAATGCAGACATAACACTGTATGACAACATTTCAGATGACTGTTCTAGAGCCTACAGCTAATCAATCTGTCAGATTCTGGAGTTCATTACAGCTCTAAAGAAAATTATAAATGAGAAATGATCTTAAATAAAACAAATACATTTATAGAGATATGCTATATAAGTATATAATTTTACTCACCTGGGAAATGGAGGCCACGTGAACAGTTTGCAAGCACAATTAAGTGCACACAGCATGCCATAATATCTGATAATTGTAAGAAATAATTCCAAAAGGCAACTGACTGTGTAAAGCCACATAAAACAAATCAAAAATACGATGTATAAGCCAAGTTTAGCGGCTAATCAGCCAGAATGACATGATGGCAACCAGCGAGACCTAGCTGTCACTTAAGTGGCCACGCCCTTAAATATGCAGACTTAATATAAACGAAAGGTGCTTATAAAAGAAGTCTATAAAGAAGTTATGAAAAAAATAAATCACCCCCTCACAGTTGTCATGAAGGATAATTCAGCCTGATCTCACGAGAAAACGTAAGCATTTAACGTTTGGTCAGTTGAGAGGCTAATTTGTACGAATTCGTACGAGTTCAGTCCTACGAATTTGTACGATTTTAAAAAGGAGGCGTGGCACCTAACCCCACCCCTAAACCCAACCGTCATTGGGGGATGAGCAAATCATACTAAATTGTATGAATTAGATCGTTCGAATTCGTACGAATTAGCCACAAAATCAAAAAGTTACGAACTGCCGTGAGATTTTGTTGATAATTATAGCTATATGCACTAAAACCATCTTTTGTGCCAGGCTGTAAACATGTTTTTATCAGCTGTAACATTGGCCAGTTTAGCATTGCAGTCAGTGAACATCTGGGACTTCCTGGAGCCAGCCCCCAAAGGCGAGTCGATGAATTGCAGTTTCAGTTACTTCCGTATTGGCTTCACGAGGGGAGAGTGAGAGGTGGCCGCTTGATTTCCCCCCAAAATTGTGTGTGCTTGCTAAATTATTGTATTTTGTGAAAAAAATGAATTCTCACAAATAAATATTGCTTTCCTTAAGTACCCTTTGCATTTTTTAACACAATTTTTGCCAATTTTCTCTCCCTAAACTGTTTATCCAAGAAATGCCTATCCTCTTTTAAAATGTTTATGTTCTTTTCCTGAATTTTGCATTCCTCAGGTAAATTCTTTGCCCGCTCACTAATACAGTTTTGAAATATGCTTGTAGATGTATTGCATTTCATATTTTTATTATCAGAATTTCTACTTTGCAACCAAACCGAAATATTCTGAGGAAATTCTGAATTTATACATTTATTTCACTGGGTCCCTTTTGGGTTTTCACAAACTGCAGTATCATGAAATTATGGCAAGAATAGAAAGTGGTTAATTATGGGGAAAATAACAGATCTCCCTCACGTAACAGAATAAAAGATCGAAGCTTATTCTGAAAGGCATGGCTGTTGGGAAGCAAACTCCTGATTTATTTATGTGCAGAGTGCACGCTTAGATACTACAGATGAGTAACTAGCTTCCTTTTTGATGTCTTCATTTCATGACCGCAACCTTGCGGGGTTCGCCTGACTGACACAGGCAGAAATAACAAACAAAAGGCTTGTTTCTGAAGGCATTTATTATCTGAATGGCTCGGTTTGGACGTTTCCGAGGAAGCCGCTGCCGTCCTGCTGTGTGCATGAGTGTTACCGCGGCACACGCTGCGTTTGTTCTGGGAAAAATTGCAACAAGAGCTGTTCAAAATCAATGGATGTCTGTATGTGTGATGTGCTGCTTCAATACAAAAAAGGCCACATCAGAGATATCCATCAGAAGGACGGCTCGCTGACCTTTGACCTCGCTGAGAGCTTCTGTGGAGGGAGTCTCTGTAACAGCACATGTGACTGACGTGCTTCCAGCCGTGTGTGCCGCTCACTGTGAATGCGCTTGCTGAGTTCAGCCTTTTACAGGCCTTTACTGGATATTTATGAAAGGGAATGAGATCTCTGGGTGCAGCACTGATCATTTAAAGCCCTATATACACACAACCGGTCAAAAGTTTGGGTTCATGTTTTTTTTTTTTTTTTTGGAAAGAAAATTATTCTGTTCAAGGCGGTATTTATTAAATGTAAAAAAAAAAATGTAATTGCTCAATATTTATTAAACTTAAAGCTTTCTTATTGTATGTAGTTCCAAATGAAATTATTACTCCAATCATTATTATTAATTTTATTACTAATAACATTAATAATAATAATAATAATAATAATAATAATAATAGTGATAATTAATACATTGACTTTCTTTTCGACTTAGTCCCTTTATTAATCAGAGGTTGCCACAGCGGAATGAACCACTAACTTAACTTATCCAGCATATGTTTTATGCAGCGGATGCCCTTCCAGCCTCAACCCAGCACTGGGAAACATCCATACACACTCATTCACACACATACACTACAGCCAATTTAGCTTATTCACTTCACCTCTAGCACATGTCTTTGGACTGTGGGGGAAACCGGTGCACTCAGAGGAAACCCACACCAACACGGGGAGAATAGTAGTAGTAGTAGTAGTAGTAGTAATAATAATAATAATAATAAGAATAAGAATAAGAATAAGAATAAGAAGAAGAAGAAGAAGAAGAAGAAGAAGAAGAAGAAGAAGAAGAAGAAGAAGAAGAGGAAGAAGAAGAAGAAGAAGAAGAAGAAGAAGAATGAAGACTGGAGTAATGAAGCTGAAAATTCATCATTAAAATCTCTGGAATAAATTATTAAATTCAATTCTAAAATACTTTCGAACAGTTATTTTGTAGTGCAATAACATTTCACTATTTTAAAATTTGTACTGTATTTTTGATTAAATAAATGGAGCTTTGGTGAGCAGGATAAGCTTATTTTAAATATATATATATATATATATATATATGCACACATTTATTTAATAACTCAACAAGTTGGGTTAAATATTTTGAATTTCAAGTCAACTGATTTAAATGACACAGATTAGCTGTATTAATATGCATATGTAAATGTTTTTGCATTGTAAAGTTTTAAGCTCTAATAATAATAATAATAATTATATATATATATATATATATATATATATATATATATATATATATATATATATATATATATATATATATATATATATATATATATATATATATATATATATATATATATATATATGTGTATATTTATATTTTTTTTTAATTTACCTCTCTGTGTTGTGTTTTTTTTTTTATATTCGTTTCACCAGGGCCCCGTTTCAGAAAGAAGGTTATGTGAAAATTCCGAGTATGTTAACCCTGAAATGAGAGAAACTCTGGGTTTTCCGTTTCAAAATCGCAGGTTTGTTGGGTTTGTCAAACTCGAGAAAGCAGGGTAAGTCAAGCCTGTTTCTGAAAGGGAGGTAACTATTACTCCGAGTCAGTTACCGTGGTAACTTACTCTATGAACCTAACCTGGTCAGGAGCAGGTTTTATTCTCTAAACTCAAGAGTTTCTATCATTCTCCTCCCCTTTTTTAAAGACGAAGTGGTATTTTTCGCCTTAGCCTTACGTTTCCACCCACCTATTTTTATGTGCATTTTGGAGATGCGCATAAAAAACGATTGATAGAAACGTCAGGATGCGCACAACTTTTGAAAACACGTATAAAAAAATGTATGCGCATACCTGTATATAGATTTTATTCGCTTTGACTTGTTGGATAAAAACGCTGCTTTCTTCACACATCTTTTATGTGATATTCCAGTTTTGCACATAAATTTAATTCACATTTTTGGATGGAAACAGCTATTGCCTGCATATCAGTCACACAAAGAACAAAGCCACGAGTATGGCTCGTCCTTTTTTAATGAATAATTAGCTTAAATTCACTGACCTTCAACAGGGATATCTACTGTAACTAGATTAATGGGATTATTACTATGTTTTAGTACTGCTTACATTCTAAAAGTCATATCGACCTCTACCACTTGATCAATAAAAAGGCAGACACACAAGTGCACTTTTAAATCTATTAAAATCTATTAATCGTTTTAAAAAATAACAATATTATTGTGTTATAGCTTAAATAAACTTTACCATGCAAAAACAACATTATGCACACATTTTAATATGGCTGTGTCAGTTAAATCAGTTGACTGAAATTCAAAATTTTTAACCTAACTGGTTGAGTTTTAAATAAATAATCCAATACATGTTAAAAATAACCCAGCAAAGAAGCAAATATTTAACCCAACTGGTTGAGTTATTTAATAAATAACCCAATAAAGGTTAAAAATAGCCCAACAGAGCACCAAATATAATTAAATTAACCATTGTGTTGAATAAATAACGTTTTTTAGTGTATACTGCATATCTTTGGACTGTGGGGGAAACCGGAGCACTCAGAGGCAACCCACGCCAACATAGGGAGAACATGCAAATTCCAAAGATCCACATAGAAATGCCAACTAGCCCAGCAGGAACTCAAACCAGGGACCTTCTTGCTGTGAGGTGACAGTGTTAACAACTGAGCCACCGTGCCCACATCCAATGAAAATATAATAGACTAAAATGTGCAGTAAAATGATTTTAGCAATAACAAACCTTTAAAACGATAGTTTTTGTCATTAATCCTTACCTAAAACACTGTATGTACAATATAAAGAAGTTCAAAGTCACAATAAAATTTTGGAATATTTATGAGAAAGTTTTCCCCCCCCAAAAAAGGACTTTATTCTTACACGTAGACATGCCAAAGATTCCAAACAGGCATCTACATATACTCACACATCAGTGGATAATTATGTCTGTTTCTGGCAGGTCAACAAGAGCTAACATTCATGAGGAGAGCCAATCTATCTCGCACCATAATCAGGCAGCACTTGTCCCAGGTCTGGCAGGGGCCAAACACAAGGGCCACAGAACATTATCAACAACAAAGTGATCCATAAACAAATTAAAATTCACCCTCGAAAGCCACAGACCACGCTGCGGCATGAATAAATGAATAGAAAACAAGGGCAAAATATGTTACACACCCCAATGGGTTTCATAACAAATCGCTTCCAAAAATTTTTCCTGGAAATTTAACTTTGGTAGAGGCTTATTAAGTGCCACAGTGATATACAACAATAAATATACAGTAATGTACCTCATTTAAAACCTTACAAAATAAATCTGCAATGTGCTATTTTATTGATTTATTTATAATTATATTGCGCAAAAAGTCAACAATGCTGCTTAAAATGCTTGGAAAAATAAAAGCAGATTAATAAATGAAGAAACTCTTTTTCCTACCATGGTTGTATTTATTTGACAAAAAATACAGTAATATTGTGAAACATCATTTCAAACCAAAATAATTTTCTGTTTTGATACATTTGAATGCAAAAATGTGTGTGATAAATAAATAAATAAATAAATAAATACATATTTTTTATAAATTAACAAATAAATAAACAAATAAATAAAGGAATGAATATAAAATGAATAAATAAATATGTAAATGAATAAATGAATAATAAAAAATGAATGAGTTAATATATACATAAATCATTAACTAATTAAATAAATAAATATGTAAATGAATAATTGCATTAAAGATAATGAAATATTAAAATAAATAAAAGAATGAATATATAAATAAACAAACAAATAAAAAATGTATCAATTAATGTATAAATAAATAAAAGTATGAATGAATATATAAATAAATAAATAATTAAATACAAATATGAACAAATGAATAATCAAAAATTAGTGAATGATTTATGAATGAAAATATAATTAATTAATTATTTAAATAAATGAATGAACATATAACTAAATGCATATATATATATATATATATATATATATATATATATATATATATATATATTAATAAATATAAGAATGAATGAATATATAAATAAATAAACAAATAAATGAATATAAAATAATTAAATAAATAGATAAATAAATATGTGAATATGTATATTAATAGATGAAAATATAAATACATCAAGAAATAAATAAAAAAAAATAAATGAATACATAAATAATTATTTAAATACACAAAACAATAAATAATAATTATTTAATATTAATAAAAAAAAATTCAATGGGGGCTAATAATTCTGACTTCAACTGTAAATAAGTAATTAAATACTTAAATAAATTAATTTATTCATTTTCTTTTCGGCTTAGTCCTTTTATTAATCCGGGGTCACCACAGTGGAATGAACCACCAATTTATCCAGCATATGTTTTACCCATCACTGGGAAACATCCATACACACTGCCCACTGCGCCATCGTGCAGCCCACTACTTAAATAAATATTTTAATGAATGAATGAATGAATAAATGAATAATTAAATGAATATTATGTATGCATGCATGAAATTAATCAAATGTGACAATAATGGCTTTTTTATTGTTACTATTTAAAATATATATTTTCAAAAAACTATTAAGCAGCATGAAGCAAAACAAATTTTAGTTTTTGTATTACAAACAAACAAACAAACAAACAAACACATTTCTTATTAATTAATATTAACATCAACTGAAAATACAAACTAACAAACAAAAAATGAAATAAACTATATAATACAAACTGATAAAACTGACTAAAACTGTTCATTAATTTGAACTGTACATACCCACTGTACATATTAATTAATTAATTCATTCATTCATTTGAACTGTACATACCCACTGTACATATTAATTAATTAATTCATTCATTCATTTGAACTGTACATACTCACTGTACCCATTAATTAATTAATTAATTCATTCATTCATTTGAATTGTACATACTCACTGTACATATTAATTAATTCATTCATTCATTCATTTGAACTGTACATACTGTACCTATTAATTCATTCATTCAATCATTCATTCATTTGAACTGTACATACTCACTGTACCTATTAATTTATTCATTCATTCATTCATTCATTTGAACTGTACATACTCACTGTACATATTAATTAATTAATTAATTCATTCATTCATTTTAACTGTACATACTCACTGTACCTATTAATTAATTAATTCATTCATTCATTCATTTGAACTGTACATACTCACTGTACCTATTAATTAATTCATTAATTCATTCATTTATTTGAACTGTACATACTGTACCTAATAATTTATTCATTCATTCATTCATTTGAACTGTACATACTGTACCTATTAATTTATTCATTCATTCCTTTGAACTGCACATACTCACTGTACATATACATCTGTAATTATGCTCATCTATCTACACACTTCTGATCATTAATAGCATCCTGTACATATATTCATTTATTGTAAATCTGTTCATAGCTAATACAACCTGTATATAATGTTCATAGTACATCCATCTGTAAATACTACCCATAGTTTTCTATAACTGCACTTTATAATTTATACCTGCATCCTGCACTTGCTGCTATCGCACTCCTGGTTAGACCTAAACTGCACTTCGTTGCCTTGTACTTGTACATGTGTAATGACAATAAAGTTCAATCTAATCTAAAACACGTCTGCTTAAACATAAAAGTCAAAATGGAACCTGAAAGTATATAGTATTATAACTAAATATAACAGTAAAACTAAAATAGTTGCTAAATTATATGAAATAATACACGTATAAGAGCTGATTTGACAACAAATTGATGATTTGCTGGTTTAAAAAAATGTAATGAATTCTCAATGATCATTTGACCCTAAAGACTGACATGGTGGATAATAAACTACACAATAATCTTATTAAAGCTTTCATTGTTTTACTGTTTAATTGTGGACTTTAAATGAAATATTATTCGCATTAAATTATGCGAATATAGCATTTAATAAGGTCAGAATGCCAAACAGCAATGGAGAAGAATAGATTAAATATTCAGCGCGACTCATACGCTGTAATTAATCAGTAACCAATTCCAAGTAGGTGTTGAAATTCATAGTGATGTGTCTGGAGCCTTCGATTCAAACACTGTGTGAATGACACACTATTTTCATTATCACTTGATTAGCAGGTTCAAGCTTGGGCGGGAGACATGCAAATGATTCAGCTCAGTATAGCTCGACATCATGCATTCCAGGGCATCTTGAAGACTGCTAAATGAGCCACGCTTTAGCTTGTTATCACCAGAACTGCAGAGATGTGAGTGTGCGGGAGTGCAGCTGTTTGTAAACTTTGAAACTGTTTCCTAAGAGTTCTTCGTGTGAGAGAGGCTGGTTTTACAGACGTACACGGGCTGAGGCGGTGCTTGAGGATGTGTGAGCTTTTAATTGTTTCAGATAGGAGCGTCACTATGGAGGTGACATCTTTCTCAGGGAACTAAGGATTTTGGCAGAAAGCTTTGGGGATAAGGATGAGAGTACGCGAGTGGAGCAGAGTGCTAATACTTCCTACAAAGCGTGTTTTCATGTGTTTCTTGACATGCTCAGAATTTGAGTATAACAGGATATCACTTATTATGTAATTAGATCAGGCATATGACGTTATTAATAATCTAATTTTCGATTTTTGCTGAAGGTGTTATCATGATATGCAGTTTGGCTACACAATATTGGAAAAATCGTACATTGCGATATTTCAATCTTTGCAATATATAGCAGGGAAAATAAATATTGAACACGTCACAATTTCTCTCAGAAAACATATTTCTAAAGGTGCTGTTGACTTAACAACCAAAATAAATCCTTATAAGAAAAGAAAACAAAACTGATTCGTTTATAACCTAACTTGTGCAATAAAATGAAATGACACTGGAAAAAAGTATTGAACACATGAAGAAATGGAGGTGTAGAAAGGCAGTGAAAGCCCAGACAGCAGCTGAAATCACTCAGTAGTTATTCAGCAACCCTCTGCCCTTTGTCAGTGTAAATTAATATTCACTGCATCAGTACAACATTTATATTAGCAGTATGGACAGAGAAAGAAAATAAAACTGTAGAATGGCCCAGCCAATCACCCGATCTCAATCCAATAGAAAATACTAAATAGTTGGAATAATAGTTCTTTCTAATTGGAAAAAAATCATTAATATGGAATGATTAGGATGATTCTGTAAGAGATTGGATCATGTATAAAATATTATTTACAAATGACATGCAACATACATTAGTGGTGTAATAGATCACAATTCGGATCACATTATGGTTTTTTAGTCACGGATCGGACCATTTTTCGGATCAGCCAAAAAGGGCAGGAGATAAATGTAATTTGTTTTCTCTTTATGTCCAAAACACATACAAATATATTAAAAATAAAATGAAGAAATAATCAGCTGAATAAAAATCAATTGTAAAATATTCAGTACTGTGGAAAATGAACTAATGTTGCTGTTAACGCTAAATGTATACATATAACATTATAATTTGTACAACCCATATTTATTTTTAGTCTCATTTTCAATAAATGATTCAGTTATTCACTCATAAAACATCATGTTTCATTCCTAGATGTGTCATTTTTTAAGAATTAATCAATGGCATATTTTTGATGCCTGGTTGTTGCCACCTATTGATTAAATAATGTAATTGCTCCCTACAATTTAATTTTTTAGCATCAAGTTAAATGCATTTGACTGTGGTTTTAATGTTTACCATGAACATCAGTGGTTTTATCTAAACTATAAACTGTTCTCCCAGTACTTCTATGTTATTTAATGTTTTTAATTTCATAACTAACTCAAAAGACTAAAGACAGAAACTCTTTCTAGATTTTTGGGTTTTTCAAACTCAGATTTGAATGCAGCAGGATTAATAAACATAGGCAAATCATCATTGTTTATAATGTATGTTGCACGGGTGTTGAGATCCCGATCTTTTAATGATTAATCATGCATTTTGCATTGAATGCATTAATGCAGGCTAAACAAGTAGTGACAGAAAACACCTTTAATAAGAAACCCACCACATCCCGAATAACCCACCACAACTTCTTCTGACATCATTATATTTTACAGGAAAGGCTAAATGCTTTACATCTGATCTGAATGACGTGAGAGTCGATCTCTCTTCGATCTTTAAAGATTTTGGAATAATCTACAAGTTAAACAAAGTTATTAATTTGCGGGTCACATGTGTTCTGAATCGTGGGTTGTAATCCGTACGAATCATGGATCAACCGTGATCCGTTACACCCCTAATACACACTGATCTCAATGTTGAAACTATATATTGTGCAGCCCTAATACACTGTATTATCACTATATTGACAAACTGCAAAAAAGGGTCACTTTATCAAGTATAATTTATTAGAAATAATAATGAAATTCAATTGCAAAAGCAATATAAAGTATAATAGGTAAAACTTCACAATTAGGGTTGAGCGATGTCGACCAATTTGGCATTGTACGATGTCTAATGTGAAACATCGCGATGGACGATGGCATTGTGAATTAATTATTTATAAATAATTAATTAATTCATAACAAATTAATTATTTGTAGCCTACCATTTCAATTACCTGACCTGCAAAGTCTTTGTTTTAACCATAACCAAATGATAAATAAATAAAGATAAGTTACACACAAATTACCACCTGTCAATCACTTTTTCCGCAGGACTCTGGCATGAATAGGTAGAGTTATCTGTGTCGTTATAATGACATTGACAATAACAATAACAATAATAATAATTATTATTATTGTAGTGGTTGTTGTTAATGATTATTACTGTTGTCCTTTCTTGCTTGTTTACTGTCCTTATTACTATCATTATATCACTAGCATTGTTGTCACTCCTTATATATGTTACTTGCTTCATTTAGTGACTGTCATTGTTCCTTTTGTATGTACTCTGACCTGTTTACCAAGTTACCTTTACACACACGCACACGCACACTCACACACACACACGCACCTGCCGGTATTTGACTGTATTGTTGTTGTTTTTTGTATTTTTGTTATTGTTTCATTTTCTTTGCATTTGTATCATCTCAAATTGTCTACCTTTTGTATATTCTAATAAAAAAATTAATTAAAAAATTCATAAAATAAAAAATAATGACATTGACAAACTTGGTTGGTAAAAAATAGATGTAAACCATCAGGAACCAACCAACAGTTCTGAGGTTTTCGCAAAAAATATTAAATAAAATTGTAAAAACAAGAGATTGAAGCAGTGTACTGATGCTGTGACACTTTACCTGATAGATTCAAAAGACCGAAGAGTCGTTAGATAGAGACAAGATTAATTAAATATCACGTTTAACAACTGTAGTGAGACGCCATTCAGCGGTACATCCTTGATAAACTGTCTGACGTGCTCTGCTCTCTGGTGTTTTGTGCTCAAAGCGCCTGCTTACTGCTGGAGATCAGACACGCACATAATGGTCACATGATGTGCGTTTTCAGCAGTATAGTGTGGAAGGAGAGCTTTTCTAGATGAAACACCATGAACGTGGATCGTTTTGGTTCTAAAATGTAATTTTAAAACTAAGACAAATGAGTGTAAACGGGGCCTTAGTGAATATTTCTCACGAGCGCGTTACTGCTGCGATGGGAGCAGGGTGGAGGATTGCGATGCCGGCTCAGCAACGTGATGTTTATCGGCCATCAGCGATGGACGATGGCATCGTCTATCGACCCAACCCTATTCACAGTAGAGCACCTTTGGCATGTGGTAGAACGGGAGTTTTCATCATGGAAATGCAGGAATGGGGCATCACCATGGCTCAGTGGTTAGAACTGTCGTCTCGCAGCAAGAAGGTCACTGGTTCGAGCCCCAGCTGCGTCAATTGGAATTTCTGTGTGGAGTGTTCATGTTCTCCCTGTGTTGGTGTTGGTTTCCTCCAGGTGCTCCGGTTTCCCCCACATTCCAAACACATGCGCTATAGGTGAATTGAATAAGCTAAATTGGCTGCGGTGTATGTGTGAAGGAGTGTGTATGGGTGTTTCCCAGTACTGGGTTGTAGCTGGAAGGGCATCCGCTGTGTAAGACATATGCTGGAAAAGTTGGTGGTTCATTCCGCTGTGGCAACCCCTGATAAATAAAGGGACTAAGCCAAAGGAAAATGAATAAATGAAATGCAGGGATCTGAAGCAAAATGTTTGATGCGGCCATTTTAAAATGGAACAAAACCCATAAGGAATATTTCCAGCAATGTTTATAGCAACTTTCAAATTCTTCAGTTTGCTTTTTATTTCAGAACAGTGCAAAGTGATTTTAAGCAACTCCACGAATGAATTATTCAGTATCTATGAAACAGATGTTGCAAAATACTGCAAACATAAAATATTTATCCAAGGAAGCATACTGTAAAGCTCGACGTGACATCGTGATATCTAAATCAGCTCGTTTTATTCATTCAAGTGCAAAAATAAGAGTGTATCCACCGGGTTACACCAATGACAGCCTTTTTTTAAGAGTTAGATGAGGCAGAAACACTTCCTAAGGTAATAACTGCACATTTCCCATTTTTACAGTCTGTGCTAGAAGATAACAAGAATCTGTGAATATAGAGGTGAAACCTTAAAAAAAAACTTTCAAAGCAGTCTAAATTTGCTGCGCTCCATCAAATTTCCAGGGTGAGAGGAATGAAGCCGAACTGAGAGGTAATGCAGGTCTGTTCTTCTGAGTCACAAAAACTCTCCGACAGGAGCGCTGCCATGCGCCTCAGCTAACGAGAGCTCTGGTGATGCTGACAGCTTGCTGCGTGGAGGAGATGATTTGGAAACAACCTTTGCTGGTACCCATCAGTGTGATTGGAACAGCGTACACCTCCGTACGGCTGTGCTCATGGCCCATCAAAGCATGAATGTTTCACTTACGGTGATGTTCTCAGCTGATCCCGCTGAGAGAAAGAGCAATAAAGTTTGTGTCAGTGAGACTGTCACTTGCACAAAGATTTTATGAGACAAGTGAAGCACATGTGTGTGCTTGTGGGACCATCGATGCTCATGAAGCACATATTGCACACAAGGGTTTTCGCAAAACTTCGAAATCCAATCTGGTTGGTTGGTTTTCGGTACAGTTTGTAAAGTGTGCACAGTTTTTGCATAATGTGAGAAAAGCACAGCTATGCTCATTAAGAACAGTGTTTTGGGTGTTTGAGGGTCCAAAGAACATCAGTGGAGTGTGAACTGAGGCATGAATGCAACAAATGTAATGAACTTCTGTGCGCTTTAGGAAATGCACAGGCTATTTTGCATTATAAAAGGTGATTTTTTAGTTTTGGGGGTCTCCAACAAACGGATGATTTGCATTTACAGTCAAAAACACTTTCAGTGTTTTATAATATGCATTTAAGTTGTCATAATCCCAACAGCAGGGGCGTTGCTAGACCCAATTTACTGGGGCACATGTGGAACATAATTTGTACCACCGTGTATCTTTTTTTCTGAGAGTATTTGTGCTTTAGAACAGTGGTTCTCAAACTTTTAAATCAGCGACCCCCAATGTAAGATGCTCGCGACCCCCCACTACTAAAGTATACACAAACAATAAAAATAACCTTTTTAAGCTGTTCACAATATTTTAACTATATTTACCATAGATTACAGGGCTCGAAATTAACATTTTTGCTTGGTAGTACTGGTGCTCCTAACTTTAAAAATTTAGGTGCACCAGCCAAAATTTAGTGGCTCCCACCAATTATTGCACCGTTGTTACAAGTTTTATAAACAGATTTATTGCATTTGAAACCAACACTAATCAAAATATATATATATATATATATATATATATATATATATATATATATATATATATATATATATATATATATATATGCATGCGTGAGGAAAATATGTCTCAATGAAATCCCGATATCACAAGAAAATACATTTTTATAGCATAATTGAGTGACCAAAAGATACACGGACGGACCGCTCACCAGCCCTGCACGCACTGCTTGATATGAATTCATTAATGAATTTGTTAACGATAACTGTGCTGTGTTCTCACTGGTGGTGAAGGTTTTTTTTCTTCACTTCCGCCTTTAGTGAAGTTTTTTTTCTCTCTCCGCTGTCGCCACTGGCTTGCATGGTTCGGGATCTGTAGAGCTGCGCATCGTTGGATTTGCTCTTCAGTATTTGGACTCTCAGTAGTGATTATTAAACCACACTGAACTGAGCTAAACTGAACTGAACTTAAATACTACAAACTGAACTACACTGTTCCTATTTACTATGACCTTTTATGTGAAGCTGCTTTGACACAATCTACATTGTATAAGCGCTATACAAATAAAGGTGAATTGAAAATTGAATTGTCTGATATTGCACAGATGCTTTTGACATATACCTTGTTAAATGCATAGGTCATTTTAATAGCAATAACGGTCTTTTCATGAGCTGCAATATTAGTTTAATCTTAGTCAGTGCAAGCCCTTTTGCGATGGTGTACGTGGTGTTAACGTTTACATATAGCTGCACGGCTGACATTATCTGGCGATTAAATAAGGGATTAAACAGAACCTCTCGTGCTTAAAATGTGTAGATGTGGCAAACAGTTACCTGAAAATTCCGTCCCACACACTTTACAATGAATGCTTTAGTTATTTTCAGAGCGGACTTGAAGCCAATGGAAGTCTTTTATCCACTTTTGTAGATGGTGGACTAACATTCACCACATGATCAGTAATCAGATGTGCCATTATTTGTAGCTTTAGGTGTTTCTAAATCTGTCAGTGTTGTTTTCATTCTCATCTTCAGCGCTTTACATTTTGGCAGTTGTAGCTCCTGTCATCTGAAGACAGGAGGCGTTGACTGAGTGATTGACAGCTTATTTAGCCAATCCTTTCGTGTTCAGTTCTTAATGCAGAGGGCCAATAAGAAGAGCGCGAAAGCGGGGCAAGCGTTGTGGGCATTGAGCACCACTTGGCTTTGTTTGCGGCAAGTTGTCATGGCAAGTTTTAAACTGTTCCTGAGCGCTGCGTTTCAAGTACAAAGATGCATTCTGCCTGAACGTGTCCTAAATACTTTATGAATTTATCAGTAATATATTTTAAGAAATCTGAAAATATTAGCTTTCACTTGTAATACTGAAAAATATTTATTATAATCACTGAAAATTACACAGTTTTTAAATCACTCTCGCGACCCCTTGAAATTACTCTGCAACCCCCGCAGGGGTCGCGACCCCCAGTTTGAGAACCACTGCTTTAGAAGAGCCAAAAACTTAAATACAGCGCATTTAAACCTCAGCTAGATGTTTTCATTCTCTCATAGCCGTGTTACACACTGCATAGAAGGTAATGTTCAAAAACCCATAACAGGGGCGCTTTAATAATTAGGAAAACTCTACATTAAATTCTGATGTCCCGATTTATTTATTGTCTGTTTACCACAACAATGCATTATCTTTGAGCTTTCCTCATTTACTGGCTTTCCTCTGCAAATTATGATATGCTTAATTCCGGTGAATCGTTCAGCGTGTTATGCCACTAATTACATTTTTGAACTGATTGACAGCCCTAGTTATCATGTTCTCAGATAAGTCAGTAAATTGAGTTTTTCTTGTTTATTCCAGAAAAGGTGTGTTAACTCAGCTTTAACTCTTAATTTAAACGCAACATTGTTTCAAAACACATGATAATCATCTTTTGACATCGCCCTCACAAATATCGCCAACATGAACGGTTTTCCGTTTTGTGTTAAATGTATGTTTGCCATCATGTCTGGCGGGAAAAGATATGTCTTGACATGTGAACGAGAACAGAAACAATTATAAGTAATTATAGTGTATTCAATCACCTGTTACTGTGCATCTTTATCAGCTTTTACTATCTCTTACTCCCACGTGGTCTCTTTATGATCTAATGGAATTCAACCGAATAAGCCAAATTTGAACCTACAGTACATGGAGAAAAAAAGCTCTATAGAGACAGAAGCAGCGCTGCCTGATCTCATTATATCAGCTGTGCATGGCCATGTCTAACCCAATCTGATCTCCCATGTACACAGACTAGAAGCTGCAAAACAAATATCAAACACAACGCACCAAAGAGCTCATTTGCTTTCATTTCAGTCGCAAAAGCTTATACCCACACATAACCTTAAACCGATGTGGATAAAATTATGCCAAGATCCCTCAGGCTATAATCAGTGGAAATTAGAGTGATCTGTCATTTGTATTTGGCTTTTATTGTGCCAAGAAGCTTTTTCTGTTGATGTTTTCGTGTCTGAGAAGCACATTTGGCAGACAAGTTGTCGAAAACTGCAGTTCATAACTGCGGTACTTATCGCCTGTCAGGGCAACCCTACAAAAAAAATGAAACGTGGACTGGGAATGACAGGATTAATTTTACATTTGTCATTAATTTTCTCTAACAAATTCAATTAAGGCCGCCCTTCATTTTCCGCTGATGGACCTGTCTTTGGTTTTTAACGAATGAGACCTCATAGCTGCCAGACTGGAATCATGTTATGTCAAGCTCACACAGAATGATGGCTTTGAATACCCAACTCATTTAAGGCAAAGGTTCAAACGCTCCTCAGATCAAATGACTCTTACTAGTATTTTACATGCAGAGTCATTAAAAGTTCAGATACTGATTCATCTTTCCTCTTAAAGTTGAAGGGTTCCTAGAAACATCAAACAAACATCTTCATTTATTAAATTAACTTTATGAAGCTGAAACCCTTGAACATAAAATGAATAAGAAGGAGAGGATGATGACAGACAAAATGGACTCTTAATGTACTGAGAGTTATGAAACCTGAAATGCATTCTTCAAAATAAAGATTTTTCATTGCCATCAATAGATCATTTATGGCCTGTTTCCACTGAGTGGTACGGTATGGTACAGTTCTGTACGCTTTTATGGCTGTTTCCACAGTCAAAGGGTATCAAAAATCGAACCGTACCATACCCCTTTTTGGATTTGCAAAGGGTATCTAGCACAACAAATGGCTCGTTTCCACTGACTGGTACGGTACGGTTCGGTTTGGTACGGGTCACCTTTATCAGGCTTGCGTTTCCACTAACAAGGGTACCCTTTTGGTGGGTGTGGTGTACGACAGAAAGTTTCAGTCGATGTCATTCTCGCTCGAGGAAATGTCTACAATAAAGCTGTACGGGTCACTTACATATCATATGAGAGGCACATAAATACTTGTGTAGAAATGTTTATTACTAACTTTTTAATGAACATGAGTTGATTATAACTGCAGATCAATGACTACTGTAACGTCTGTAAGTATATTAAATAACTTAATAAATGAACATATATAGACACATACAGCCCCTTACAGTCTTCGATATGTTACCAACTACAGAAGAACTACATATAGCAGACATTTTCGTCCGTATTTAGGTTCAAAACAACACAAAATATAGCCCAGTGAAAACCTCTCATCTGTGTCTGTAATCCTCAGCAGCACATGTAGCCTCTGTTAGACAGTAATTCCGTCATTCTGAGTTTATATTAGTCCAAAATGTGAAGATAATAAGTTAGTTATACATGGCATTTTGTTCATGTTTGCTGAAAATGTGCTCCTTTTTTTCCGGCTTCTCCTTTGTTTCTTCACGCTTCACTCTCGCGTTTGTCAGTGTCTGGCAGGATCGGGTTTCAAAAGCATGTCAATAATCAAGCGCAGGTTATTATCATCAGCTCAAGAAGTTTGTTATTTCAGATATAATGTTAGACGCGCGTGAGCGCAAGGAAGAAAGTGAAACCGCTCGCACCTCAGACCGTCTCGTAAAAAACTACGGGGCACAGGGTAAATCTGCTCTTCTTCTTGGCTTTGTGGCAGTTTATCAAGACGACGACAAGGTTTGTTTGAGTGCGGGTCGACCATGGCTCGTTATTATATGTATAAATCATTCCGCTGTTATGTCTCGGCTCGTCAGCTGTGTATTTCAAACATGGCGGGTTTTTTGTTTTCATTCTGGCTTGTTGCGTAAGCGAATGACGCCTCTCTGTAAACCAATAGAGTTCAGCTGCGCGTGTGGCTCTGCCTTTTGGTACCCTTTCTTGTGTTTGTTACCCTTTCGAAAGGGTGCCGAAAAAGTGGTACGGTACGGTTCGGTTCGGTACGCTTTTTGACAGTGGAAACGGCTATAAAAGCGTACCAAACCAAACCGAACCGAACCATACCGTACCACTCAGAGGAAACGGGCCTAAAGGGTACCAAAAGGCAGAGCTAGACGAGTAGCTAAATGCTATTGATTAACAGAGATATGTCACTCGCTCGTGGACAAGCAGGAGAATGAAAACAAAGGAACCTCCATTTTTAAATACACAGCCGAGACATTCCACCGTTATAATATATACATATAATAACGAGTCATTGTCAACCCGAGCTCAAACAAACCTGGTCTTGAAGAACTGTCCCAAATCCAAAAAGAACAAAATCTGCTGTGTCCTGTTTTTGTTTTACGAGCTTGTTTTAAAGTGCGAGCGGTTTCACTTTCTCCAAAGAGCTTGCGATTGCATCTATATTTGAAATAAGGAACTTCTTGAGCTGATTATAATAACATGCACGATTATTGAAGTGGTCCTGACGTTCGATCTTTTCAGAAACAGACAAACATAAGTGTGAAAAAAACAAAGGAGAAGCCGGAAAAAAAAACAAAGGAGCAAATTATTCTTTCAGCAACCTAAAATATGAACAAACTGCCATGTTTAACTATTATGATCACCTTTTGGACTATTATGAACTCAGGAATGACAGAATTTTTTTCTGATGAGAGGTTACATGTGCTGGTGAAGATACAGATGAGAGGTTTGCTCTGACTGTGGGCTATGTTGCGTGTTGTTTTTGAACCCAAATAAGGACTAAAAGTATGCTGTGTAGTTTTTCTGTAACTGGTAACATATCGGAGACTGTAAGGGGCTGCATGTGTTCATATATGTTCATTTATTTATTTATTTCATATAATTGCTGACGTTATAGTAGGTTTTTCGCATTGTTCTGCAGTTATAATCATATCCTTTTCATAGAAAGGTTAGTAATGAACATTTATACACAAGTATTTATGTATGTAAAGCTGTTTCATGAGAAGTGCTTGTTATATGTTAAACTTTCTGTCGTACATTGGTACCCTTTTGGCAGTGAAAACACAAGCCTGAAAAAGGTGACCCGTACCTTACCATACTGTACTCTGGTACTGGTTCCAAAAGTGGGGGTCGATTGAGGATTTCCAAAAATCTCTTCAAAAATAATATATGTTATTAAACTATTCTAAAAATAGCATTTAAAAGTAACATAAAAAATTGAAAATAAAATTTGACTGTCAATAAAATGTGTTTATGTTAAAAAAAGTTACAAAAAACAACAACATGCAAATAAAAATCCATCAGCATTTTTTTTTTCCATTGGAAAGATTATGCTAGATTATTGACAAAGCAATAATGTTAGTTGCAGCATATTGATTTTATAGCACAATGTTAAAGTTTGACACCATAACAGCAGTCATGCACAATAAAAATAATCGCCACGACTAGGGCTGCATGATTCTGGCTTAAACGAGAAACAATTTTTTCATGATTCTGTAGATGTAAAGGTTAATATGAGTTGGCTATTATTATTGTTAATTCTTAAACATATGGTAAAATAACAATATTAATATTAGGCTTACGTGTAGGTCTACTGTTGGTTAAAATGCTACATTTTGTATAGACTTGGAACAGTGGACTTGAATAGATTTAAAATTTGTCCTGGTTGTTTATTCCCAGTAAAGGCATCAGAATATAATTATTCATAATTCTAAAGTTGAATTATTATGTTTGAGACATATTCTTGTCATTGACAACATTAATAGACCATTTTTTACTGGTAAAATGAAACATTTGTCATTATCAGATTCCCTCTTGTATTATAATCAACATTATATAGGCTAGAGTAGTTATACTGACGCTGTTAAACATTTATTCTCATGCACTACACACTAGCTGCTTCCCAAATGGGAATATATACTATGCACTTATGGACTTACACACTCAACAGCATTGTATATGTATGTAGTGTTAATGTTTTTTTTTACTAAGTGGAAATTCTGTTTCTCAGAAGACGTTTGATGGTTGCCAAATTAGTCAAATAAATGACCAAGCTAGCAAATAAAACCTGCCATGAGTATAACCAAATTCACCATCAGGAGGCGCTATAACCACTCTCATAGAAGAATACTGTTTTCACAATCCAAAATAAATAAAGTAATCCAACATCAGTGCCTGAAAGCTCCGCCCCTTCTGCTACGTGAGCAAAGAAGTGGCTGTTGAGTGTGTGAAGTGTCCATCATTCCACACTTTATTTTACTGGTTGAATAAGTGCAGCATCTGGGTATTTAAAAGTGCACTTATCATTTTTAGGGTTTTCAGTGTGAACGCACTATCTACACTATTTATACTACAAAATGGTGTGGAATAGTGCATACGTATAAGATTTGGGACGGACCTTCTGTGTTCGCTATAAAAGAATAACATTTGGTCGGCGCAATAGCCTAGTGGTTAGCGCGATGATGTATGGTGCAGTAGCACGTCTGGGCGTCCTGAGTTCAAATCCTGGGTCAAGGAGATTTCCCTACCCCCTCTTTCTCTCTCTCTCTCCAAATTCGCTTCCTGTCTAAATACTGTCCTATCTAAAAAAGGCCATAAATAAATTAATAAAAAAAGAAAAACATTTCAAATGCTCGTCGCAATCTTAACTCATAAAACGTGATATGTTCATTGAAATGATTTGGGAGCTTTCAGTTTCACTGCCGAGTGCGGCTCAAGTCATGGCCGCCATCACTTTAAGAAAAAAAGTGCAAATGCAAATCATACTGCCTGCGCGGCTCCCAAACGATTGCTCTGTGCAACAAACTAAATGTTATTTACAACTTTATTACCTGTTAAGCCTGGTTTATATGTCTGCGTCGAGTGATCGGCGTGACCCACAGCGCATGCCTTGTGCATTATTGTGCGTTTATACTTCTGCACGCTGTTCGTGTTGCTCTGCAATAACACTTCTGAAACGTTAGCTGGCAGTGAGGTATTTATGCTCCTCTGTGTCGAGTTTCTTCGCTACTGTTTTTTTTTTCCTGAACGCTACCTTAAACGTACAAGTGGCTCAAATTTGCTCATTCAGAGGCGGGAACCGGCGGACGTGCAACAGCTTTAATCATAAGGTAAACACAAAACAAAACTTCCTATCAGGAGCTCCTTCAGGACTCAACACTTGTAAACACTTGCTCCAATGGGTTCGCGCAGCTCTCGGTCCCGCCCACTTTCATCAGCACTACCATACTGACCAATCACAGAGCTTGCGCTATGTGTCGTCGCGACGTGTTGTTACATTTTTTGAGAGGTGCGCATCAGTGACAACCACGGCGAGGGCTATGCGGCCACACGAAGGCTGTGCCGGAGTATACGCATGCGCTTGACGCAGAAGTAGGAATCATAGAGATGCTGGATTAAGATCGTGTGGGGGTCGAATCGAGATCACAATCTTTTTTCGATTAATTATGCAGTCCTAGCCACGACTGAACATGGAGGATCATCTCCGGGTGGTGGTCTCCAAAATTAAACCAATAGTCTTGTGTTGTAAACATTGTGCCCACCATTCTCATTAAGTGAGGTTAATGTTAAATGATATGTTTGTTAGACTGTTGTACTTTTTGTGTTGTCAATTTGCTCATTGTATATTGTTCCTAATGTTGTGTGTGCACTGTTGTGCGCAATGTTTGTATGGTTATAACCACCTCCGAGGATAGTGGGGGTCACGAGTCTCTGGAATTGTTATTTTGGGGGTCGGTGGCTAAAATGTTTGGGAACTCCTGATTTAGGCAAGCAAAAATGCTTCAATGACATCACTGAAAAACTCCATTTAGGGTCTTTATTTTTAAAGGTGTGGAGAGACTAGGGCTGTTTAGCTGTCCTGACACAAGCAATTTCCAACCAAGTCATCCTTTAGATTGAAGATCACCAAACTTGTTCCGTAGGGCCGGTGTCCTGAAGATTTTAGCTCCAACCCTAATCTAACACACCTAAACAAGCTAATCAAGCTCTTACCAAGTATACATGAAACACCCAGGCAGGTGTGTTGAGGGAAGTTGGAGCTAAAACCTGCAGGGACACCGACCCTCTAGGACCGAGATTGGTGACCCCTGCTATAGATAATGGTGCTTTGAACAATAAGAGAATTGGTAGGTGTCCACTGCAAAGTTAATGCTAGACAGACAATCTTGGCATGCATAGATCGAAATTGCCCTCTAGAGACAATGCTTTCTTAAGGTAAATACTCTGAATCTGAAACAAATCTACAGTAACAAATAATGTACATTTGGCATGGGCTGGTATAAGATTGTAACGATATGATAACCTTGGATAAAAATATAACAGTTTTACGGTACTATACTACTCTAAAATATGTTCTTTTTAAATGTCTGGGTAAAAAAAAAAATTCGCCGTTGAACACAATTTATTTTAAGAAAGATTTTAAATATTTTGCAATAGTTGCTTTTGATGAGGAGGGTCCTTTTCTGCGAGAGATTCTGTCGCTATTTAAATATAAATTTATAAATTTAAGTAAAATAGTTGCAAAATTACATATCCTGTAGCAATGGTATTTCAGAAAATTCTGGCAGTTTTGAAACCCTGACTTTTCCAAATTACATTAAACATTGAAACCAGTTCTCGTTCCATGCCTAACGTACATAAATAAATACCTTGCCATTCTTGTTTCTATGTGTTTAAACTATTTGTTTTATTAAGGAAGCAATATTTTTTTTTACTCAACCAAATGATCTGCCAAGCAAGTTTTGCTACATCAGAAAAAGCTATACATACTGTGAGGACCCAGCATTTTTCCTGCAACCTCAGGTTTCACAAAGAACCTTTAACATTCATGGGAACCTCGCACTGCACATA
This sequence comes from Danio aesculapii, assembly GCF_903798145.1. Lineage (NCBI taxonomy): Eukaryota > Metazoa > Chordata > Actinopteri > Cypriniformes > Danionidae > Danio > Danio aesculapii. Next base: position 15,154,005 of record NC_079452.1, on the reverse strand, counting down.
ATCTTTTTTTAAAGCAGAAAAGGGCATTTAGATTCTGAAAAATCAGAATCAGAAATAGTTTTATTGCCAAATGTGCTTCACACACACAAAAAATTTGTTTTGGCTACAGAAGCTTCCAGTGTACATAAAGTGACAAGTGACCAACTCAAAATAAATAAATATGAGGAAAAAAAAAAGACGATAAACATTAAACAGAGATGCAGTTAGTAAATCCATCACACTGAGGATAAAAAATAATTGGCTGAAAGATTCTTAAGGGAACCTAAAGTGGTTCTTCAAAGGCATTACTTGGGATCCCCTACCTTTAGTACTGTTATTTTTTTAAAGGGTGTACATGGACCAGTGTAGCTTATCTGTCCTGACAGATGCAATTTCAAGCTTTCCTATACAGAAAGGTGCTCTGAACAAGTCAAAGATGGGTGGGTTTCTGTTGGATAGATAATATGAGACAGACATGTTGACCCCTGGTGGAGAGATTAAAATCACTCTACAGGCACAACGTTTAATGAAAGGTTAGTACTCTACTGCATTTGACAATAAAGAACCACTGAAATTAAACTGTATGCTGAATCAATAGAGCTAACAAGTAAATAAAATATCATGCCTCAACCAGGAATTAATGTAAAAAAAAAAACTCCCATATACTGTATGTGATTCATATTGTCATCTCTAGTTCCATGAAGAACCATTGACATTCATAGAACCTTTATATTGCACAAAAAACAGTGAAATAAATGTTACGATTTTTAACAACAACAACAATAACGAAATACATACCACATCCCTATCCAGTCTATGACTAAATAGCATTTTTTTAAATCTATTTAAACTGTGAAAAATACAAATATCTTAAGAGCTATTGGTTAAAAGGTTTATCTGAAAGCAGTGGTTCTCTAAGGCATCACTTGGGATTGTTAACAGTGTACATAGACCAGAGCTGCTTATCTGTCCTGGCAGATTCAATTTCCAGCCATGCCAACCTAAAAAGAAAAGTGCTTTGAACGAGCGGAAAATGGGTCGGTGTCCATGCCCTGATAATGTGAGACAGACACGTTGACCCCCAGTGCAGAGTTTGAAATCAGTGTTCAGGGAAAATGTTTGATAAAAGATTAATTCTCTATTCCATTAGAAGAAGAAGAAAAAAATACCTACCACTATCGCTAATTCTTACTGTAAACCTAACCAATAGTGTTAATATATAAATAAAACCTAACGCCACATTAGCTTGATTGCCTTTAATATTCATTAATTGTGATTTGTTTATATGAGCAACATACACACTTTACAGCCTTTTGATATCATTGAAATGTCCAAACACAAATATAAGTTTAGAAAGGACATTTCAGCTTAAATAGCCAGTTTTAGTTTGCGTTCATTAATAAGGTAAGTATGAATTATGAACCCTCAATCTTTTGTACGCTACAAATCAAACCTTGTACATAGTCAGTGGTATTGTGATTATTTATACTTCTACATTCGGTCTGTGCTACTCTGCACTGATACTTCCAAAACACTAGACACTGGGTTTTATGCTCCACTGTGTTGAGTTTCTTTGTAGAGGTTTTGTACAGGTAATGGTCTTGCGTTTTCATATTTATGTGTGATTTTAAACCTAACAGCACCCTTCATTCTGCAGGCCAATTGTTGCTGGAGGTCCCCAGATCCAGGTATAAGCAATGTGGTGATGGTTCTTTTGCAGTTTTATAGCCCCACAGTCCTAAACTATGGGATACCCTCCCTATACAGAACTTTGCGACATCATGAATGTGGCACTATTTAAAGCAAAACTTTTTATTTAAAATTGCTTTTGATATAATAGTTTTAATTGTCTTATTGAGATTTTTGTTTTGATTATGTTCTTAACAATCCAACACAATCTCACAGCAATTCATAACTTTTTGATTTAGTGACTAATTCGTATGAATTCGTACGATCTAATTCGTACAATATAGTACGATTTGCTCATCACCCAATGAGGGTTGGGGTTAGGGGTGGGGTTAGGTGCCACGCCTCCTTTTTTAAATCGTACATTTTCGTACGACTGAACTCGTACGAATTCGTAGGAATTAACCATTAAACTGACAAAATGTTAAATACTTAAGTTTCCTCGTGAGATCAGGCTGAACAATCTTCTGTGTTTTAATGTGTTATTTTGCTTTATTGTTGTAAAGAACTTTGAGCAGGCCTTTAATTGTAGTAAAGTGCTATATAAAAAAGATCGATTGAAGTTTAACGTTTACACAAAAAATTAGTGCAATGCCACCCATTCAAAGAGGAAAGAGGAGAGAACCAGTGAACATTCAACAATTTCTTTTTTTACAGTCATTTTTAGGGGTTTTTCACCTTTTATTGGACAGGAAAGTGGATATTAAAGAAAATAAAGTGTGGGGAGCAGAGAGAGGGGAAGGATTGGCAAAGGACCTCAAGCTGGGACTTGAACTCATGTTGGCGCCAACAACATTCAACAATTTCAATCAAAAAATACAAATATTCATATATGCTTCTACTTGCTAAACATTTCCATGGCTCAAGCTCAACCACTCATCACTGTCACCAAATTGACCAATCAAAGATCTTGCACTATGCAACTTTACAACATTATAATTACATTGTAATTAAATTTTTTTAAAAGCTGTGCATCAGGGTTTACGTTAAGCTATGGTTATATTAAAGTTTGAGTATGTAAAATTCTGTCGGACAATGCTATGAAAAGAGGTGGGCTAAAACAAGATGATGCTACACTGATAAAACAAACAATTGCTCTATATTTGACATTTCTGTAAAGAAGGGTCACATTTTGATCTTCTATTGGTTTTGAGCATTAACATAAAATCAAATGTCGGCGTTTACCAATCTTGAACTTTAAACATGTTAAAGTGTCTGTTTAATAAGAACAAATAAATAAATGAGGCAGTGTTTAGTTTATCATTATTTTGTATGTTTTATAATTAATTTTCTTTTGGGAAAACAGGGAATAAACAATTTAATACCGTTGCTTTAACAGTGTAAATTTACCAAGTTACATTTTTAAATTAGGTGAAACCAAAAAAGCATGCTACAACAATTTAAAATATTCAATTGGACTAAAAACATGATTGGGCAGACTTGATGTTTTTTCAATTGGTTCAACAACACATTATTTCTCATTGAGACAATGTGAAAAGGCTGTTGCTACAATTGAAAACATATCAGTTTGTCAAATTTCATTTGGGCCAATTGAAAATTTAGATGTTACCAGTCACTAGAAAATTTTGAGTTTGGGCAGTTTTTATTTATTTATTTATTTATATTATATTATATTTTACAGGGTATGAATGGAATAAAAAGTTTAGGGTAAAAAGTGAAGTGACTGCAGCTTCAGAGTATGGCCAAGACTATGCCACACCTACCATGTGTACTCAATGTAGAAGTTGTTTATCTGAAAAACAACGCTAAAGCCAGATATTCTGCTTTGAAAATGTGCGTTATGTGCCAGAACACGTAACCATGTTTAACCGCCCAATGCCAGGTTACACAATTGTCTTTCAGCACCCCGGGTTGCCTTGATGAAAAACCGCGTATTTCATTCATTCAGTCAGAAAGGCTCTCAAAGTATACGTTGGTGACTGAAATGCGACCACCGGTGGACAGTAAAAATTAGACGCAGATTAAGAGTTCCACATGAACTCTTGGCTATTAATGTGGTAATTAATGAGCAAATGATATAAATATTACAAATGTAAACATTGGGTGAGCAGGTTACATTGTAACCCCGTATCCTAACAACAGGCTACGTGAGGAGATATGCGGTGATAAGCAATTAGACTGTTTGCACCAGATGAAACACGACAGAATTTTAAATACTGCCATAAAAAAAGCACAGAATAGTGCACTTACTGCACTTCAACGAAATGGTAAGGTTTATAATCTAATTAATACATATTAAACCTCTTTAACGTTATTAAATAAACATGCTGAATCACTGATATGTGTTGGCCTGCACTGAGACACAGTTCTAGAGTTCAATTTTAAGATCTGAGGTGAACGATCTGCTGCTGCTTTTAGTAGTATGGCAATAAACGCCATGTAAAATGGCATTCAAACTCACATTGTTAGCATTTAACACTGAATAAAGCACATGAGGTGTTCCTGGGGTGATCATTGTCATATTTTTCTGTTGTTCAGCCGCAAGAAATAGAAGCTGTTTCTAAAATATACGCGTACATACTGCACCTTTAAATGAGAGTTCCTAAGTGCAGTCAATTAAAGACCACGAGTGTTGCTAATATCCATTATTTCTAAATGACATTTCATCGATGAACCAAAACTTGTTCTTCCACGAGATCATTGTGAATAAACTCTTTAAAGACTTTTATTCTTAAAAGAGTACAAGTGCAACTGCATCCACAGTGCCATTTATCTGTCCTGACAGAAGCAATTTCCAGACACACCGTCCAAAACAGACGGCTTTGAACAAGCCGAAGACGGCTAGGTCTCCACAGCTCAGATAATGGGAGACAGACATGTTCACCTCTGATGCAGAGACTTAAATCGCTCGGATAACGTTTGAGATAATGCTTGCTAAAAACTAGACTGCCCAAGGAACTTGATTTTATACTATGTGCCATGCTTTGATGGATCTGAGAAGTGATGTATTGAGAAAGGGCGAATAATAAACCAAAAAGCATTCGGCACACGCGCCAGCCGTTCCGCAGTGTGAAAGTGCTATTTTGATGTGTTTGCCGTCTCCGAGATATTCATAGAGGATCTCCTGTCCAGACCAAGGGAATGTGGGGGAACATCTCAAACAATAACTGTCATATTAAGAAACACCTCAGGGACTGGCAAACAATAAGACCTCACGCAGGTGCTGTGGATAGACACACTGTTTATGGACTGTCTAACAATAATGAGGCAGTAAGAGGAAGAAGTATGAACGTGTCAAGCCAGCTTCACTTCATCACTGCTCGACAATTTTAGAAGCTGCTCGGCTTGTCAAAATAAAGAAACATATCAAAATATGTATGGCTTGAAAGGTTGGAAAGTTGAATGGGATTCTGAGGCACTAAAATACTCTTCTTGAGCCTCTTTTTTTTTTAAAAGAATTGGTATTTTGGAAACTTGCTAGCACAAAGTTTTTATTAATCTTGTGAATTGAGCCCAGTGAGTGAGTGATTCTGTAATCAGAGGTCATTTTAACTTTTAATCTTATAATATTTTGTTGTTATTATTATTATTATTATTATTATTATTATTATTATTATTATTATTATTATTATATCTCAGGGTAATCATTATTGTTCGATTGAATAATTGTAATATATTCTTACATAATATCCTGAAAATGTCAAATTTACAGAAAATAAATGTGTATCATAATACAAATGTAACACTATGGACAATAATAATAATAATTCAATACTTAACATGTATTTAATAATCATAAATATAATCATAATAAGAACATGACTTAAGTAGTTTTGGTTTATGGATATTTTTCATACAATATACATATTCAAGACAGAAATATGTGTATAACGTCAATAAATTTGTTACAAAGTAAATGCTTTAATACTTTGTTTTACTCCTGTCATAAAAGTAATATATGCAACATTTACAACAAAAATACATTTAAAATAATAATATAATAATAATATTTAAAGTCATTGTCTCTGTCTACAAATAAACTTATAATTTTTACATTAAATACTTTTATAATGTGATCGACCATTCAGGTATTCAATAAAGTCATTGACAGTTGTACACTTTTAAGAGCCTGCTTAACCCGCTGGGGTCTGAGGTGATTTTGGGGCCCCTAAGATGTTTTGACATGCCCTGACATTTGTGCTTATTTCAACTACTTATTACATAGTACTGGCCAACCTGTATTTTTTTGTATTCAGCACAAACTGTGCTACAATAATATGTGAGAAGTATATTGATGTACATGCTTGCGTTTTTAGAAAGAAAATATTGTGTGATTAGTAGGCTTTGGATGAAAAAAATGTGGCTGAAATAAGGTCCAAAAAAACACACTGAATGGGCCTAATCAGGACTTGAGTAACCAGTTTTGTAGGCTAGAATAGTTACTTCACAATTATGTGAAAATTATTTTGTTCCCTCATTTAAATAAAACATTACAATGATTTACATTTCCTAAAGTCTATTTTGGTTCAGCATACTGTATGCGTGGGAGTGACAATGATCATGAATAATTCACACCTTGAAAGACAAAAGACACTCCCCCACTGGCTAATGTTCACCCATCAATTGCATTGTAAAGCCATATCCAGCTGCAAAAGCAAGCCTAAACTAAATTCTTGTTGCATAACTTGCTGTGTTATGACCATTTAAAAACTATGGGTAAACAATGCATGTGCCCTTATACAGCATACATATTTTATACCATTTGAAATCTGTTGTAATAAAAACTTTGTACATTAATCCAGCATTTAATAATAATTTCTGAATGATGACTCTGAGACACTAAAGTAGCATAATGACAAAAGCTTTATATATAGACGTTATATATATATATATATATATATATATATATATATAGCCCAAATAATTGCAGCCTTAGTTAACTCTTTCCAAATTTTGACTGGTTCAGATATAATCTAAATAATATATTTTGTTTAAATATATGCATTGTTTCTTATATATTATAACCTTCATTCATTCATTCATTTTTTATCAGCTTAGTCAGGGGTCGCCATAGCGCAATGAACCGGCAACTATTCCAGCATATGTTTAACGCAGTGGATGGTCTTCCAGTCGCAACCCAGTACTGGGAAACACCGATACACACTCATTCACACATGTACTCATACACTACGGCCAATTTAGTTTATGCAATTCACCTATAGTGCATGTGTTTGGACTGTGAGGGAAAACGGAGCACCGGGAGGAAACTCACATGAACACGGGGAGAACATGCAGACTCCACACAGAAAGAGACTTGAACCAGCTGCCTTCTTGCTGTGAGGCAACAGTGCTAACCACTGAGCCACCATGCCACCAATATTATAATCTGGATTATTAAAATTAAAAGTGCTTCTCAACAGTCTGGTTTACACATTCATGTCAGTACATTTAGTACAAAGACTACCCAGTAAGAAGGTCATGCTAAACAAATATCAACATGACACTAAATGAAAAGCATGCATTTCCTTAGTGGAAGCAGATGGGTGAAGAATGCAAATGTGTATATGATACTGTAGCATCTTCTGGATTGCAAATGTTTTATGACAGCATATGTAAACAAGGGTATGGCATGATTTATGAGAACATGCAGAATAAAACCAATCCTTTGTTATGGCAATAAAGCTCATTTAGTGTGTGAGGATAAAAACCTGATGAGCTCAATAAGTCTTGCAAGGAGGACAGTGAATAATGCCCATAGAAGCACTTTACTATACTATATCTTACTATAACCGAAGCAACACCTATCCTAGTGGTTTATGTCATACAAACATACGCAGATAGAACTATAGCATTTATAAATAAATAAATAAATACTATTGAAATAAAAGGACAATTGTAATTAAAGAGCTAGTGTGCTTAAATGTCAAATTTTAACATTCAAAACGTTAAATTTAACGGTGTAGTATGTACGTTTGACCCCTATTGGTTGAACTAGGTATTGCACTCTTGGTTCACGCAAACGCAGGTTGCTAGATTGACGACGTCAACAGGAGCTTGCCTGACTATCGAGCCTAAAGGCTGATTTAAGGCTGATTTAAGTCGTGTTCTAACCAAAATCAGCAGCATGCGATAGAAGGAATATTTTACATATTAAAAGGAGTTTTTGTTGTAACCAACATCTAAAATTTACATTTTAGAAATGGCTTTGATTTCTTGTAGCTGAATATAAACTCACAATGTTTACCTCAGGTACACCTCATATGCTTTATTCAGTGTTAAATGCTAATAATGTGAGTTTGAATGCCATTACACATGCCATTTATTGGCTAACTACTGAAAGCAGCAGCAGATATTTCACCTCAGATCTTGAAAACAAAATAAACCATTTTAACAAAATAAACCATAAACCTTACCATTTCGTTGGAGTGCAGTGAGTGCACTATTCTGTGCTTCTGAATGGTTTTATTTGAATTTCTGTGATGTTTCATCTGATGCAAACAGCCTAATCACTGCAAATCTTGTCATGTAGTGTGTTGTTAGGACATGGGGTTACAATGTAACCTGCTCACCTAATGTTTACGCTCGTAATATTTATATTATTTGATAAGTAATAACTTCATGTGGACCTCTGAATCTGTGTCTCATTTGATGTCTGCAACTGTCCACCAGAGGTCACATTTCGGTCACGGATGCAGCCTTCCTGACTGAATGAATGAATTAAATATGCTGTTTTCCCCCAAGGCAACCTAAAATGTATTAATGCTGAAATATAATTGGCTAAACTGGCATTGGGCAGGTTAAAGGGACTAAAATAAAGACAGACGTTTTGGCATGTATTTAACATTTCCAATGCAGAATAACAGACTTCATCACTGCTTTTCAGATAAACAAGAATGTTCACTTAGTATGTTTCTGAAATATCTGCAAACATATTATGGGATTATTATGCTTTAGAACAGTCAAAAACTAACATACAGCACCTTTACATTAACAGTATTTTTTAATAATTTGAAAAACACTAATTTTGAGGTGTAAAAACCTCAAATGTCAGGAAACACAAAAACATAAATCAAACGGGACACATAACAGGGAAAAAGATCATTTAAATTTATTCACCCCAAAATAAAAATTCTGTCATCATTTTATTATCCTCCACTTGCTCCAAACCTGTTTGTGTTTCTATCTTCTATTGAACAACAACAAAAAAAGATATACCGAATATATATTTTTGTTACAATAAATGTCAATAACCTGCTTTTTCCCAGAAATCTTCAGAAATTCTTGCTTTATCTTTCAACAGAAGAAAGAAATTCATAAAGTTTAGAATCACTTGAGGGTGAGGGTTTCATTTTTGCAACATTCTTAAACCGTAGCCCTATATACATTTCTGAAGATTGCAAATTATGTAGCCAGAAGTACGTATGACTGCATTTAGTCTTTAAAATGAACGTTACGGTGCGGTATGATGCTGTTCCTTTCGCTCTTACCAGCTGACTGCTTACCTCCATATGAACGGCTTTTCTGCTGTTAGCAGTTTGTCCAGTGGCTCGCCATGAACGCCAGAGGACTTGAGTCGCAGAGAGGAGTTGACCAAGATGATGAGGTTCGAGTATGGCAAAGAACGGTTCCAGAAAGCAGGTAAGACAAAAGCAAAAGCCAAAAAATAAAATAAAAAAGTTAAATCCAGACCATCCATACAGAATGTGGTAAAAAGTGGTAAAAATCAGGTAATTTCAGGATTCCTTTTTAAAACTGTCAGTTGGGTTTAGAGAAGTGGGTGGGTCAGTCGATCTGTCAGTCAGTCCACATCGGCTTCTGGTAGATTTATGTGAAAACAGCAGGTAGTAATGGAAATTTGAGATTTAAAAAAAAGCCAACACAATCTCACAGCAATTCGTAAGTTTTTGATTTAGTAGCTAATTTGTATCAATTTGTACAATATAATTCATACTTTTGGGTTTAGGGGTGGGGTTAGGAGCCACGCCTCCTTTTTAAAATCGTACATTTTCGTATGACTGAACTCGTACAAATTAGCCACTAAACTGACAAAACGTAAAATAGTTACGTTTTCTCATGTGATCAAGCTGGATAAAGCATACACAGCAGCCTCTGGTGGATTTGCAAAAACAAAAAATGCAAAAAAACGTACCTCCTGGGACGTATTTGGCACTCTCCAGAAATGTTTATAGGGGTACGTTTTCAGAATGAGCCTGGGTTGCATTTTTGGGTGAACTATCCCTTTAAAAACTGTATTACACATTTATTCTTTTGATGCTTGAAAACTCTTTTTTGTTTTGGCCCTTATAATCTATGATCTTCTAGAAAATGCTCATCCATATTTATCAAACCCAACAAAATGACAGCTATGGTATTATTAAATAATCAGCATAATGTTAAAGCATCCCTTGATGTGCGTTTCCTGAATCCCTTGACCACAAATGTTTATATCTCCAAAAGGGAAACTTCGAGGACAAAGAAAAAAGGTATTGGTCACAACGGAATAAATGAGAAAGGAATGAAAGAGTAGTACTCGGTGAAAGGCTAACAGCTCCGACCTGCTTTTCTTTAATGTGTGTGTGTGTGTGTGTGTGAGAGATGAAAGGACCAATCACTCTTTAATTCCCCAGTTTAATTACAGCACACAAAACGCCGGCTCCAGAGAAGCAGATACTTATTGTTTCCTCCATTCTGTCGCTCAATCACCGTGCCTTAACATTTCTCATTGTGGCTCTATTTTGAAATCCAGACAGCAAGATTATTGGCTGTTGTAATCTAGTGGTCTGACAGGTGGCGAGAGGAGGAATTTAATAAAAAAAAGGCTCATCTTCATTTCCATTTTTATAACAAGTTGTCAGCTTTGCCTCGAATAATGAGGGTTTTACTTTACACAAAATAAGAGATGGTCAGGACGGCCACACAAACCTGAGATCATAAAAACATTCGAACACTCCTCGCAAAATCTACTCTCATCCATCTGAACGCTTTCCACTGGAGTTCTACAGCAGCTGTTTTTCTCTGTTCCTCTCTAGCTGGATTTTTATACCTTGACATATGTCTAAATAAAAGGCCATGGGACTCGATGTTTTCCAAACGATCGTTTCGGATTTATTGCAGCGTGCTGATAAACCGAGATCATCTCAGTACTCAGTTCTGAGCGATAATCTATCGCTACCGTTTTCTATAAGGAGTCTGCTTTTTATTGGAATGCACAGAGGAAATGAAAAGAGTTGTAGCACTTTATAGGAAAGGTGTTAAAAGAGATCAAAAGTGTGTAGCCTAAGGTCTGCATTTCATCTAGGGTGTGTTTCCCGAACAGCAACATAGCTCACCGCTTAACTACTGAACCATAGAGAGAAAATATTCATCCCAGAAATGTGAGTACATTTCAAGCATTTTCCATTCATTTTCCTTAAACAGGAATGATACACAGTTGAAGTCAAAATTATTAGCCCTCCTGTGATTTTTCTAATATTTCTCAAATGATGTTTAACAGAGCAAGGAATTTTTACACAGTATTTCCTATAATATTTTTTTTCTTCTGGAGAAAATCTAATTTGTTTTATTTTGGCTAGAATGAAATCAGTTTTTAATATTTGTAAACCATTTTAAGGTCAAAATTATTAGCCCCCTAAAGCAATGATTTTTTTTCAATTGTCTACAGAACAAACCATCATTATACAATATAATAATAGTAATAATTATAATAATACCTTTTATTTATAGGCGCCTTTCTAAGCACTCAAAGATATCTGTAAGGTGTGAATAATAATGAACCTCAAACCTCAAACTTTAAACAAAACAAATTATGATAATCAAATCGTGAGCTTTCAAGTAAAGGAACTTGAAAGCCATCATTATTCAAATACATACATAAAGATGAATGACTACATTACCCCCTATGCTGAAAAATCTTTCAGATGGGGAGCTTTTGGCTGAGATGCACCAAAAAAATGAACCAAAAAGCCACTCTGGCAACATCCTTTTTATTTACAATCTTCTCACTGCTGCTATACGGCACACTCATTTTCACGTGCGTTGTTATTCTGACCTCCATTTGAAATGACACCCTAAGCTTATTGGCATTGCTCCCAAGGTGCACGCTCAGCAGCCATATTTTAATAAAGCTATAGCCTTCATACCGAAACTTCATATTTAACTATTTTATTATTGATTTTGACAATAGTGTTCGCTTAATAAATTTCAATATCAATTTTATCGCTCAGCTCATAAATGACGTAAGTGTCATATTTTAATTTGTTAAATTCTATATTTTTCGGCAGACAATTTCTAACACATTTAAAAAATATATATTTGAAAACTTTGAAATAAATATTTATTTTATTTATTATATATATATATATATAAGTGAAGATCCTATTGTCAAATCCTGCCAGGAGCGGGAATCAAACCTGCAAACTCTCAATTACAAGTCCAACTTTTCAATTACATTAGGCCTCATCTGCCTAATGTACACTACAAGTTATAATTAACAATTTTTATTATTATTATTGTAGAATATATTATTGTTCAATTTATTCATTTCCAAATGTGACTTTAGTCATACATTTAAAAAAGCTCCATAATACATTTTAAGTGCTTTAAAATTAGCATTTTTTTTATTCGAATTTGACGTAACCTCAATTGAAAAACGAAAAAGAAAGAGGGGCATAGAATAGCTCCTCCCTTTACAAAAAAACAGCCAATCGCATTTTGTTTTATAGCCTGCCAGTGAGAGTGGTTGAGCCTAAGGTTGAAACTAAACTGTGCAGAGCTGCGTCCCTCCAGGAACTGAGTTTGACAGCTGTGATTTAAGCGCAAGTGACAAATTGTGTGTGTGTGTGTGTGTGTGTATATATATATATATATATATATATATATATAGCTGAAGTCAGAATTATTAGGCACCCTTTTGATTTTTTCCCCCAATTTCTGTTTAACGGAGAGAAGATTTTTTTCAACACATTTCTAAACATAATAGTTTCAATAACTCATTTCTAATAACTGATTTATTTTATCTTTGTCATGATGACAGTAACTAATATTTGACTAGATATTTTTCAAGACACTTCTTTTCAGCTTAAAGTGACATTTAAAAGCTTAACTAGGTTAATTGGTTTAACTAGGCAGGTTTGGGTAATTAGGCAAGTTATTGTACACTGAAAAAAGTGTTGCATGCAAAACTGTTGCAAACAATTTATTTGTGTTGAATTTAAACAAACAAATTAAATTGAGCAATCTTCAACTTAATTTGATTGTTTAAATTCAGCCAAAATAAATTGTTTACAACCACTTAACGTAAAAAATTGAGTAAATCCAAGGAATCATCTTTGAATCATTTTTTCAGTGTATAACGATGGTTTGTTCTGTAAACTATTGAAAAAATATATAGCTTAAAGGTGCTAATAATTTTGACCTTAAAAAGTTTAATAAAAAAATTATTCTAAACTTCTTTATTCTAGCTGAAATAAAACATAAGACTTTCTCCAGAAGAAAAAATATTATCAGACATACTGTAAAAATTTCCTTGCTCTGTTAAACATAATTTCAGAAATATTTAAAAAAAGAAAAAAAATTAAAAGGGGGGGGGGGGGGGTCTCATAATTCTGACTTCAACTGTATATACACCCTAACATACCAACAGACCCGCATTAAACTCCTTCCTAAAATGAAAAAAGAAACTGCAAATAATTCATAAGTTAAACAGCAATGTCACTTATAAAGCAATATGGATGTTTTGATTTCAGTGGCCTTTTGTGTCCACATTCTGATGAGAAAACTCCTGACAACATGCGGAGGCAGTATTATTATTACTGTGTAATTAAGAAGAACTGTAAATCCAATTATTAGCATATTTTCACATATACTTGGTTTTAAATTGACAATTTAAAACTTGAAGAGTAAATGGGACAGTCTAAATTTCCTGCGACTTTATTTTTACATTGGCTTCTTATCATAAACTGTATTATGACAGTTTTTTTTCTATCTCTAGCCTCGCTGTCAGATTATGTACTCCAAAAGCAAATGGGGATTTCAAACGGCAAACACTAACGAATGCCAAATAAACTGAAAACAGTGATTAATTTCATGAAAATGATGGAGAAATGGATTTAGAAATCTCACATAATCTTCTATAAGATTCTGTCATTACATATTCATGCGACACAATCAAATAAGCTGCGTTTAAGCGGATGATCTCAATAAACGTAAAACATAATTCAATTTATACATCTGATTGAGTCCTGATTAATTATATTCGTTTGCCTTTTCGATTGGTGTTTTAGTGAAGTGTGCATATTGATATACACTAACCGGCCACTTTATTAGGTACAACTGAGTGTTAATGCATATTTCTAATTAGCCAATCACATGGCAGAAACTATGTCTAGGCCATGTCTAGGCATGTAGACATGGTCAAGAATATCTGCTGCAGTTCAAACAAAGCATCAGCATGGGGAAGAAATGTGATTTAAGTGACTTTGAATGTGGTATGGTTGTTGGTGCCAGACTGGCTGGTATGAGTATTTCACAAACTGCTAATCTACTGGGATATTTAGGCACGACCATCTCTAGGGTTTACAGAGAATGGTCCAAAAAAGAGAAGATATCCAGTGAGCGGCAGTTCTGTAGGCGCAAATGCCTTGTTGATGCCAGAGGAGATTGGCCAGACTGCTTCCAGCTGATAGAAAGGCAACAGCAACTCAAATAATCACTCGTTACAACTGAGGTATGCTGAAGAGCATCTCTGAATGCACAACACGTCCAACCTTGAGACGGAGGGGCTACAGCAGCAGAAAAACCACAGCAGGTGCCACTCCTGTCAGCTAAGAAAAATAAACTGAGGCTAAAATTCACACAGGCTCACCAAGATTGGACAATAGACGATTTGAAAAACGTTTTCTTGTATGATGATTTTTGATTTCTGTTGTGACATTTGGATGGTAGGGTCAGAATTTGGTGTCATTCATTCTGCCTTGTATCAACGGTTCAGGCTGGAACTGGTGGTGTAATGGTGTGCGGGATATTTTCTTGGCACACTTTAAGCATCATGTCAACGCCACAGCCTACATGAGTATTGTTGCTGACCATGTCCATCCCTTTATGACCACAGTGTACCCATCTTCTGATGGCTACTTCCAGCAGGATAACAAGCCATGTCATAAAGCCTGAATCATCTCAGACTGGTTTCTTGAACAAGACAATGAGTTTACTGTACTTGAATCTATGCCATGAACGATTAAGACAGTTCTGAGGGCAAAAAGGGGGCCCAACCTGGTAATAAAGGGGCTGGTGAGTGTATATACACATATATGTTGTTCTCTTTAAACAGGAAAAAAAATTGCTATCTCTGCATTTGCTCTAAAAATAGACCGAGAAGCATCCAGCATGGGATTAAAAAGAACATTAAAGCATTTTTCTTTAAGATAAAGCCTGGTTTTGTCTTCATGTTTAAGCTTTTAGAATCATTTTAGTTACAGTACCATAGTGGATGCCCTTGAACACTGTTGGCTAAACTGTGAGTGGAAACCAGGGCTACTAAAAGCTCACTTTCCCCCCTTATCTCGCTAACAGACATTACTGAATTACATACAGGCACAGCAGCAACCCTCGAGAGAGAGCAAATAATCATCTGTGCGGTGTGAAACTTTTTCCTATTTTCCTCAAAGTGAGTCACAAGCAAAGAAAAAAGAAATACCCAAAGGTCAGACACTTGACCTCAATGGAAGCAGGTCAGAAACAGTCAAGCTGGCGCCGCGGAGATAGCGAAATGGAATATGACAGGCAAAAAAATAGTATCCCTGAAAAACGGCTGACTGCGGGGGAAAAAAAACAACCCTTCAAGACAACACAGCCCATCTGAAGAGTAAAACAATATCAAAGCAATTCCATTTCTGAAATTAAACTGCCTGCCTGAACCATTTTCATGAGAAAGATACAATCTGGAGAGCATGCGCCCTGAGAAAAGGTCAATGATAAGACTTGGCACTCAAACTCCATTCATCCCACTATAAAAATGCACTTTTTTTTTTGTTAAAGGTCCCATGAAGTGCTTTGAAATATTTTATTCGATGTTTGACGTAATCTCAACCAAACCACAATAAAAGGGTGGGACATAGTGTAGCTCCTCCCCCTTTAAAAAAAACAGCCAATAGGGTTTTGTTTTATCACCGCTCTCCCAGTGAGAGTGGTTGAGCTCAAGCGCATCAAATGAAAAGCAAATGAGAAGCATCTTGAAGGAGGGGCGGGGCATGTCAGATACTAGAGAGCAAATAATTGGTTATGATTTGATGAGACATTGTAGTGCGAGTTGACAAAGTACAAGCTTTACATGTTTATATCAGTTTTATATTTTCTAAGTGTGATTTTGTCACTATTTTGGGACCAAGTGTGCCACACGCCTGCTTTTGAGTAACGCTCCCGGCCGTTAGATCACCCCCTGGGGTCTGGCTGTAGTACAAGTCATAAAGCCCGCCTCCTCAGTGTTAATAAAGGAGACTTGAGCCCAAATAAACAAAGTAATTACACTTGCAATAAAATTTCCCGAAAAGATGGTCAATTGAGGCACTGGTTCTCACTCATTTTCAGGTTCAGATCTTCATTTTTGTAAAGAGTATGCTTTTAGCCAGTATTTCAATGCTATTAAAACGGGGCGTGTCATTGTGATTGACAGTTGTGACTGACAGCTTCTCTAAGCAGACCGTCGGTGCTTCAGGAGGAGATTGAAGTGTTATTATTCGATTTCTGTGTTATTTTACCATGATAAAATTAGTTCAGCAATAAACTATATTTTCTGATATACAGGATCTGATGGATCGCTCTTTATTTGGTAAAGTGAGGGCTTTATCAGGCTTATCTTAGTTTGCTAATGCTGATACACGCCTAACATTAGCCATGACGGGGAAAATACAGGTGATTGTTATCTAGCAGTAATTCCTTTTATGGGTCTGAAATAATAATTACGAAGACAAAACTAATGTTAGCCTATTGCCACATTGAGATAACGTTATTTGAACTTGATTTACAGGACATCTCTGACATTTTGAGTTTCAGCGTATAGGGTTAATCTACTCAATTTTCTGTTATTTAATATTAATGTTCAAGAAACTTAATCTTATATAACAAATAAAGCTGTAGATGTTATTTATATACATCATTTACCATTGGCTTTTTATTTTAAAACACCTAATAAACATTAAAATGAAGATAAATTCCTCTTTGCCAGATACTAAGGCACTGAATAAATCAAATAAGGCAAACAAATTCTATAAAAATTTACAAGCGATGTTGCAGCAGCTGATAGACATCAGTGAAGTATTAATACTGCTAGGTTTATTGAACAAATTGAAAAGGGTTATTTTATATAGTGCATGGATGGGATGTGTAAATATCCTGTTGATATTTAGAAATCTTGCTGTGTTTATCTTTTATACGCCCGGTTTTTCCTGCATGGCAATTAGCTGTCCATGGTGTATATTGGTCCTGTTTGTTGATTGCTACTTAAAAATAAAAAACCCTTCTAAAAATGTATGTATTGTTGATATGCTATTGTTCATATTTTTTTCAAATGTTATCTCTACCGTTATGAAGATAACAAATACCAACAACCCATTTTACGAGAAATATTTTTTGTGCTCATATTAGTCTAACTCTAGAGTGTGCTCATATTAGTCTAACTCTAGGTTAGAGTGTATGAAAGGTCATTTATTTTGCAGACCAACAAATATTGTTTTTATTAAATTTTATATATATAATTTAATAAAAACAATATTTGTAACAGCTTACATCACACGGTTTTGAATAAATAATTGTTAAGTGTTTTTAAATGTAAGTGCTTATATTTATATTAGCGAGCCTTTGTTTTAGTGCAGATATGGGCGGTCAAATGAGAAGTTCGGGGCCATGGTTGATTTGACGTACAAGCGTTTGGTTGGAAGCTTGATTCTCTGGCTCCATCCAGTAGTCCTTCTGCGCATGCCCAGGCTACAATTTCAGCAGTTTTTGCCAACAGTTTGTGCCCGTCATGAAGCGTTTGCATTCAAAGTGTTCAATGGAAAATGGAGCTGTGTAACACGTGGATGACAGGAACAACGTTAGGATCCAAGTGCAGGTTATTTCGGTAGTCAAGCAAGCAAGGGTCAACACAGGTGCAAACAGATGAATAAAGGCAAATCCAGAATCGTAGTCACTATAATATGCGAGAGGTCGGAAGGGAGGCAGTGAACATGGACAAACAGACAAACTTGGCAAGGGTCAAAACACGGAGAAACAAGACTAAGGAAAACGCGCTGAATTGTCACTTTACAGGTAAACAAGACTCGGCCAGGAAGTGATTGTGTGTGCTGCTAAAGTAGTGAGTGTGATTAGTCCAGAAGCAGCATCAGCTGTGGGAGTCCAATCAGTGGAGACTTGGAGCAGGTGTGTGTGTGTGGCATGACTGAATTTGTAGTTCATAAGATGTTGTGTGAAAGTGAGTTCTTACCAGCGACCTCTGGTGGTTAGAGATTGCTGGTAATCATGACACGCTGTCATGTCATCCATATTTTTTTACAGTCATTGCATCACTAGCTTATACTGAAAACTAACAATATTGCTACTGCCATTTAAAAAAAACTTTATTTTAAATTCATGGGACCTTTAAAGTTATTCTCTTTTTGTTTCGATGTAAGATCTTTGCCTCTGCCCATTTCTACAGGTTGCTATATTTGGGCTGAGGAATTCATCCGGGGTTTAAATTCACAAGACAATGGGCCTGACCTATATCATGACTTCCGTTTTTATATACGGTACAATGAAGCGTGACCTCGAGACGTTCTTCACATAAGCGCAGCATTAATTAATCACACAACCAAAAAGCAAGCCTTTGTTCTAATCATAGTGCTGAGCTGTGAACTTGTATTAAAGATCAAGGAGTCTCCGGCTTCTCGGTCTAGCTGTATTACACATCCTTCTGCCTCATTAATGGTGTGTTGTCTAATTGCTACAGTCGAGTTTCTCTAAAAGAACACTTTGAACATTCTGGAACATTCTGGGAAATTTGTGGTTACCTATTTATTAATAAATCTGTTATACTCTATGAAGCAAATGCTTGTGAAATAGAAACACACTTTAACATGAGTTTAGCTTTTGGAAATAATGTGCTCCAAATAACTGCACTCTAGTAAAAGCTGGAAAGTGTTTTTTTTTCTCTCGTCATGTTGAGTAGGGCTGCACGATTCTGACTAAAATGAGAATCGCATTTTCTTTTGCTTAAAATCAAGATCACGATATTCTCATGATTCTGTAGATCATAAATAAAGGTTAACATGAGTAGCCTAGTGTTATTGTTAGTTCTCAAACATATAGTAAAACAACAATAATCAGTGTTGGGGACTGTACCAACTAACTAGTTACATGTACCAGGGGAGGGGGTATTGTTTGTATACTTTATTGTCCCTCAAGGGGAAATTGTCTGTGGACTCAAACAGCACATCAGCAGGTTCTGACATAATAGCAATTAAAAATAAGTCAACATTCAAAAGAATTACATACACTATCGATCAGTGTTCAATAGGGGTGTCACGATTCTCCAAATCCTCGATTCGATTACATTTTCGATTCTAAAGTCACGATTCGATTCGATTCTCGATTTTTAACAAAAAAATTTTTAAAGCACAAGCTATGCCATTTTAAGACGTATATGCAATATAATAACATCTGACCTTTGTTCACAATGTACCACACACTACATTGTCAAATATAAAATGTTTATTAACAATATAATGTAACAATAGGGGCATCACCGTAGCTGTGAGATGCGTTCTACATGGCATTTCGTAGCGCGGTTCTAGCACGTTAATTAAATCCTGAAAACCGGAGTTTTCTATCACTGAATAAGGTCGCATGTCCGCGGCTATAAATTCTCCTATCGCGCTTGTAATTGCCTTTGCACGTGTTGAGTTGCTTGGAAGTTTTATTCCAAATGAAGACGGGAGAGTAGTTTGTGTTACACTTGTCGGTTTAACAGATACATCTATGTTTTTGTGGTGCCTGCGGAGATGCCCGGCCATGTTAGTCGTGCTGCCGGTGGAATAATGTGGTATATGCACATTGCAGAGCTTGCAAACTGTGTTTTTTCTGTCGACAACATGAACGTTGTCAACATAACTCACTGGAAATCCAAAATACTTCCACACCGGCGACTTCAGTGAAAGAGGAGGGGGTTCAATTTCTTTCGATGGGTCTCCTGCATCTGCAGTTGCCATGCTGTCTCGTGGCTGTTGTAGCTGTTAGGTTGACGCGCATGCGTGAGTTTTTTTCCGCTTGGCAAGTCAAGCTGCTGCTGACGTGACATAGGAGCAGGGCAGCATCGACGATTCCATTTTTTGATTCGATAATCGAGATTAAGCATGAATTTCGATCGATTTCGATTAAAAATCGAAATCGTGACACCCTTAGTGTTCAACAGTCTGATTGACACTGGAATAAAAGAGTTCTTCAGTCTATTCTGCTTCCAGCGGAAAGTTCTATATCTTCTACCAGAAGGTAAAAGATCGTAAAATGGAAAGAGTACATGAGATGGGTTACTTAAAATTCGTTTCGCTTCATTCAGAGTGCATTGCTCGTAGAGTGTTTGTATACTAGTAAAAGTTTCACATCCTATTAGTCTTGTAGCAATTCTAATAATATTGAAAATTTTTGATTTCAGATTTACAGAAAGATTGCCATACCATGTAGATAGACCATACCTGATAACACTTTCAAATACAGCTTGATAAAATAAGTAGATGATTTTCTTGTCAACACCATAAAACCATAACCTTCATAGAAAATACAGTCTTTGGTGAAGCCAGTTTACGTGAGTGTCCCATGTTAGAGACCTGTATGTAAATTCCCAAATACTTGTATGATTGTATCTGAGGGATTTCTTGATTATGTACAAACACTGGTAAATTCTCGACAACACACTTGGGATCAAAGATTATTTCCTTTGTTTTTTTTGTATTTACTTTTAAACAGTTTTCATCGCACCACTCAACAAATGAATCAATTTCAAAAAACTAAACAGAAACAGGATCTTGTTTGTTTAGCAAACTTAAAATTACTGAATCGTCTGAGTATTAAAAAATAAGATTCTGTGAGTGCCTACTTGAACACTCATTAGTATATAAAGTAAATAGAAGTGATGAGCTCACACAACCCTGAGGGACACCAGAACTACTATATTTGACTTGGGAGAGTCAAATTTGAATTGTAGAGTTTACTCCTAACTTTTTTAGTTTCCTAATTAAAACATGTGGTTGAACAGTGTTAAACGCAGAGCTAAAATCAAAGCTCTTCAAATATAAATAAATAAATAATTATTGACATATTGAAATATATGAATATTGAAATATATTTATATTTATAATTGTACATTTGTAACAATTTAGGTGAAATTTCAGGTGACCATGTTGGTGTTTTTACACTATATATGCATGTTAAAAACACAAACATGTAATGATTTAAAACGTGCTTTAAGGTAAACGTTTCTTACATATTGCATTAAAAAAGTCTTTTTTTGTTTCGTGGAGGATATAAATATATTTATATCTCATTTATCACATTTGAAACAATTAAAATTAAATTTAATTTGAACATGTTGCATGATTTAAAAAATGATGACTAAAATGCAATGAATTAAAATGTGCTTTAAAGTAAACTTTTCTTACGCAGTGCTTTACAAACTGTGCTAAAAAATGAAAAATAAATAAAGATAGAAATTGCGTTAAAAAATATGCAATTGGTACATAATTGCTGTGGTTTGTTGTGTGCATCACTCATGTTTATCCTACATAAACCTAACATTAACAAAAAGGAAATGACAAAGCCCACTTTGTGAGCCATTGAACAAACTCACATTAGAAAATGTGTCATAATGAAGATAAAAATGTGACACAAATAAACATTTTAAGTGTGTATTGTGCAAATAACTGTTAATTAAAAATGCAACATTGTAAAAGAAATGCTGGGTTCCACACAATCGATTTGTGTTGGGGACAACATGAACGATTTAAACTAATTTACAAATTTAAGTGGGTTGAACATAAAAGGGCTTAGTTTCAGCCCTTTTAAATAAGTAGTTTAAACAAACATTATTTTTTGAGTGTGTGTTCATCAATAATTTGCCCGTTTTTATAAGATAGGTGAAAATGAACCAAACTTGTTGGTGTTTTATTGCCTTTTCGTGTTCATTTCACTTAGAATCTGCAGCGAAACTGACAGATGCCAATAAGTTGTCGGGGTCTTGAAGGAAGTCACATAATTGACCACTGTTATTGAGCATTTTTTTGCCCACACTATGAACATTTGCCAAATGTTCATAGTGCCAATAATACATACACACACATATATATATATATATAAATGATAGATATAAATGATAGATAGATAGATAGATAGATAGATAGATAGATAGATAGATAGATAGATAGATAGATAGATAGATAGATAGATAGATAGATAGATAGATAGATAGATAGATAGATAGATAGATAGATAGATAGATAGATAGATAGATAGATAGATAGATAGATAGATCTATCTATCTATCTATCTATCTATCTATCTATCTATCTATCTATCTATCTATCTATATATATATATATATATATATATATATATATATATATTATATTATATTATAATAAATAATAACATGGCTAACAATTTATTTATTGTCTAAAATAGTCATATTCCAAATTTCATTGTAATATTGCATGTTACTCTTTGTTGAGAATCATTGTCCAACAGTCCGTTTAAATTATAAGGCGTATAAGGGTTAATATCCTCTTACAAATCAATACGAATCATATTAATAGTGCTGCATTATGCAACTGCCTATGCATATTACTATTAGAATACTGCAAATATTAGTACTATGACCTCTTCTTTCCAGCTGCTCACCCCTATGGCCACATCCAGGCTTTTGACCTTTGACCTAGGCAGAGTGCAGACTTAAAAACACACCTGAATTTATCTTAGAAACAGCATGAGCTTCCTTTCCCGGAAGAAGACATTTCCAAAACCAATCACTTCATAAATGACACCAGTGGGAAGCTAATAATATCACTTCCAGTCTCCTTGTCTATGAGAGTCAAGCAGCAGGTACCCGGAAACTTCTGCCACCAACAAGCGCCTCATGGCAGGGTGCTGGACTTGTTTTAACAGTAATGTCCTCTGACAATGTTTCATGAAGTTCAGGAGGTCATAGATGTTTAGGGAAAAGGAAAACCACAAGGGTATATAGGCATGAAAGCCAAGAATCCTGCAGGACTGCTCAAACTTACATTAAAAGTTTGGTTCTGCACTATTCTTAGGTGTCTTTATGATTAAGCAGTTTGATATGTACCGAGTAATATAAATCAACAAATAGGAGTTTAGTTTAGGCTTGGCTGCATCCCATTATGCATAATTTACTTTTATGACTTAAGTAATTAAGATGTAATAAACTGTTACCCAAGTTTCATTTGCTCCCTCTCAGAGCTCAAAGGTCTCTTGAACTTTCATTTTGGTGAATTTGGATTAATTACAGTAGGTTTAAAGGGCAGCTATCATGCAAAATCAGTCTCTAGAAGCTGCTTGGGCAGAAATGTGTGTGTGTGTGTCCACAGTCATATTGGAGTAATATAAACTCAACAAGCCTTTTTTTTTAAACATTTCCTGATGTTAAAATAGGATCCAAATCCACGTGGCGTAGTTTTTACACATCGATACTGATTGACACTCGTGTATTACATTGTCTTAGTATTAACGTGCACAAGACAGGATTTGTTAAGAAACTGGGATTACAAGATCTGTTCCATCTCTCTGTAATCAAACTCAAGGAGCATTATGGGATACACTTTGTATTATATTTTGTTTCTCCTGATAATTCAGACACTTTTAATCTGCCTACGAGTTCCGCGACCGAGACCCGTAACATATACAGTTGCATATTTACCCATTTGCTTGGCAACCTGTCACATTTGCCGTTAGTAGATGATTGAATTTATTTATTTAATTATTAGGGAAACATCTAAGTAGAGTTGGAAATCGAAAATAAATTCTGATTCTGGAATCAGATATTTGGATTAAGAATCAGATACTTGTTATGAAATAAAAATGATCAATTTCTGTGGGAATATTTTTATTTTTTACTGCAAATGTTTTCATGTGTACGGTTTTTAATGTAGTTTTAATAATTTTATGCAAATGAAGATGCAAATATAGCCTCTAATACATTGAATGATGGCATTGCATGAGTTAGATGATAATTTTTTTCAAGATATAAGATCCTGATTCTTTGTATATATTTTTCATTGTATATATTAATATATTTTTTCAATATTCTTTTCTTTTAAATTATAAAAACTGGGAAAAACAAGTGAACTGGGAAACACCCATATATTCTCATTCACACACATACACTACGGACAATTTTAGCTTACCCAGTTCACTTGTACCACATGTCTTTGGACTTGGGGGAGAAACCGGGGCACCCATAGGAAACCTACACGAATGTGGGGAGAACATGCAAACTCCACACAGAAATGGCAACTGACCCAGCTAAACATAAAAAAAAAATTTATGTTAATAAAAAAATAAAAAAAATAATAAATAAATTAATTAATTGATTAATAAATTAATAAAAAATAAATAAATAATTATAATAAAAATAAATTAATAAATAAAAATAATTAATAACAAAAGTAAATGTAGAGTTCGGTGTCATTATAATTTAATTGATTCCATTTCAGGCGACGCAGTGGGTAGCGCTCTCGCTTCACAGCAAGAAGGTCATTGGTTCATAAGGTCATTAATTTTTGTTATTACTTTAACTTTACTTTTGTTATTAATTATTTTTATTTATTAATTTATATATATATTTTTTATTTTTTATTATTATTATTTGCTTATTTTGTTATTAATTTATTTATCAATTAATCAATTTATTTATTTATTATTAATTTTATTTTTTATTAACATAGATTTTTGTTATTACTTTAACTTTACTTTTGTTATTAATGGAAGACATGGAGATAAGTAAAAAAATAATAATATGAGGGGAAAAAAAGCCCACTCATGATGTAAAACGGTTTCTTACTGACATAAAGCGTGGGTAAAACATTCTGTAGCGCTTGATGGATCACTCAGTCTTATATGCTTTTTCTTCTCATGTGCAGTCTTGAAATGTCTTTTGTGACAAAGCAACAAAGAAAGTACAGAACTGTGTACGCCTGAAAAAGACACCATGACAGATCTCTAACATTCCAGTATCCATTCACTTCGACATATCAGTCTGCTGGCACATGTGCTGCCGAACACTGCATTCCGACACAATTAAAGTCAGTGTGAGATATGCGTCTCATTTATCCCTATTAGACAGTAATGAAATATAACCGTGATCCGCCATAAGATGGAGAAGGGGGTTTAGACGATTCTATTAATTTCGCCACGACATTATGCGCACACGACACTCACAGCATCCCAATCCGTGACAGCACGTTAGTCAAGACTATCACTGTAGGCGTCGCTCAAGCGGTGTAATTCTGTCCCTGAAATGTCAGTGTGCGCATAGATACAAAGCCATTGTGGAAAATTGAAGGGAAGAGGAGGGATTGTTTTCTTTTTCGCAGGAGTTAAAGGATGTCTTTTTTCCTCAGTGAGTGATGTATAGACTGTATTCAGACAACACAAGATGCATCTCCAGCACTTAATGAGTTCAGGACAAATTGAAGACTGGATAACAACAAAACCCTATTATAGATTCCTACTCTATGGTCCATTAACATCAGAAAGGAAAGGCCATTTGTAGTGTTCGTGTCGTGTAGAAGCGTAGTGAAGCTTTTTCTTCAGGTCATATAGAGCTTACAAGCTCTGCTACAACTAATGTAAAAGCGTAGTCCAGAACAATTACTTGCCAAGCAAACTGCTGTAAGTTTGAGCTCTTATAGTTCAAGAATATATTATCTGCAGTGAATAACCTGTCCACTGTTATTTCTTATCAGAATACTGAACTCTTATTAAACTTTAGTAACTTGAATTAGATTAATGTAACCTTCATGAACAAACTATTGGACCATTTCCTCTGAGTGGTATGGTACGCTTCGGTGCGCTTTTATGTCCGTTTCCACTGTCAAAAGGTAACAAAAAGCAAACCGTATCATTCTGCTTTTTAGGTACACTTTCCAAAAGGTACCTAGCACAAAAAGGTACCAAAAAGCACTGTTGGACGCTGTTACAAAGAAACCTCACTAGCACATGCATAAAGATGAGAGGTTTGTAGGTTACTGACTATATTTTCTATTGTTTATAACTCAGAAAAGGCCTAAATGTATGTGTTTTTTTTTTTTGTAATTGGTAATATTTCAGAGAAATATGTTCATATGTGTTCATAAGTGTTTATATACAGTTGAAGTCAGAATTTATTTGCCCCCTTTGAATTTCCTAAATGATGTTTAACAGAGCTACGAAATTTTCACAGTATGTCTGATAATATTTTTTCCTCAGGAGAAAGTCTTATTTGTTTTATTTCAGCTAGAATAAAAGCAGTTTACATTTTTTTAAATCCAATATAAGATCAAAATTATTAGGCCTTTTAAGCTATTTTTTTCCCCGATAGTTTACAGAACAAATCATCGTATAATATAATAACTTGCCTTTACTTGCCTAGTTTTACTTTAATTACCCTTACTTGTATAGCTGTATAGAAGTGTCTTGAAAAATATCTAGTAAAATATTATTTACTGTCATCATAGCAAAGATAAAATAAATTAGTTATTAGAAATTAAACCTATTATGTTTAGAAATGTGTTTAAAACATCTCTCCGTTAAACAGAAATTGGGGAAAAAAATAAACAGGGGGGCTAATAATTCTTATTTATATATATATATATATATATATATATATATATATATATATATATATATATATATATATATATATATATATATATATATATATATATATATATATATATATATAAATTGCAGATGTTACAGTAGGCGGTTTCAAATTATCATTGATCGATAGCTATACTTAAATTCTGTTCATAGAAAGCTTAGTAATTAACATTTATACACAGGTATTAATGTACACTCATCGGCTTTATTAGGTACACCTTACTAGTACCAGGTTGGACCCCATTTTGCCTTCAAAACTGTCTTAATGCTTCGTGGCATAGATTCTACAAGGTACTGGAAATATTCCTCAGAGATTTTGGTACATATTGACATGATAGCATCACACAGTTGCTGCAGATTTGTCAGCTGCACATCCATGATGCGAATCTCCCATTCCACCACATCCCAAAGGTGCTCTTTTGGATCGAGTTCTGGTGACTGTGGAGGCCATTTGAGTACAGTGAACTTATTATCATGTTCAAGAAACCAGTCTGAGATGATTTGCGCTTTGTGAAATGGCGCGTTATCCTACTGGAAGCAGCCATCAGAAGATGGGTACACTGTGGTCATAAAGAGATGGACATGGTCAGCTACAATACTCAGGTAGGCTGTGGCATTGACACGATGATACAAGGTTGTATCGCCGCATGTGTCTGATACCAAATTCTGACCCTACCATCTGAATGTCGCAGCAGAAATCAAGACTCAGACCAGGAAACATTTCTCCAATTTTCTACTGTCCAATTTTGGTGAGCCCGTATGAATTGTAGCCTCAGTTTCCTGTTCTTAGCAGACAGAAGTGGCACTCAGTGTGGTCTTGTGTTGCTGTAGCCCATCCGCCTCAAGGTTGGACGTGTTGTGTGTTATGCTCTTCTGGGTACCTCGGTTGTAATGAGCGGTTATTTGAGTTACTGTTGCCTTTCTATCAGCACGAACCAGTCTGGCCACTCTCCTCTGACCTCTGGCATCAACAAGGCATTTGTGCTCACAGAACTGCTGCTGACTGGATACTTTCCTTTTTCAGACCATTCTCTGTAAACCCTAGAGATGGCTGTGCGTGAAAACTCCAGTAGATCAGCAGTTTCTGAAATATTCAGACCAGCCCGTCTGGCACCAACAACCATGCCCACAACTCACAAGCCATCTTTCTTCCCCATTCTGATGCTCAGTTTGAACTGCAGGAGATCATCTTAACCATGTCTACATGCACTGAGTTGCTGATTAGAAATTTGCATTAACAAACAGTTGGACACACAATAAAATGGCCGGTGAGTGTATATAAAGCATTTTTAGTAAGAAGTGCTTCTCATACGATATGTGTACTTCAAGTGAGAGTAATGTTGACTCCAACTTTCTGTCGTACACCATGTCTACCAAAAGAGTACCATTTGGCAGTGGAGACACAAGCCTGATAGAGGTGACATGTACTGAACCATACCATACTGTACCACTCACTGGAAACAAGGCAATAGTAATCTATTTATTATGGCATTTATTCATTTTTGTTAACGTTAGTTAATGTTATTTAGGTTAACATTAGTTCATATTAACTCATGGTGCATTAACTATTGCTAGCATGCACAACTTTTTTTATAAAGAATTTATAAAGATTTTAATAATACATTTTTTAATGTTGAACAATGATTAATAAATGGTTTACAAGATTATAGATACTTAATGTATTAATTAGTAAATACAATAACTAATGGACCATTATTATGAAGTGTTACCGAATATACATTTAAAACCTCAACCCTCCAAGTTGAAGGAAAGTCCTTACACCAGGTGGAGGAGTTCAAGTATCTTGGGGTTTTGGTCACGAGTGAGGGAAGGATGGAATGTGAGATTGACAGGTGGATCGGTGAAGTGGCAGCAGTAATGCGGTCGATGTACTGGTCTGTTGTGGTAAAAAAGGAGCTGAGCCGAAAGGCAAAGCTCTCGATATAGCGATCAATCTACGTTCCTACTCTCACCTATGGTTATGAGCTTTAGGTCATAAAAAAAAAAGACAAGTTCGCGTATACAAGTAGCGGAAATGAGCTTCCTTTGCAAGATAACAGGACGCACCTTTATATGGGCTGAGGAGCTCTGTCACCAGGGAGGAGCTCGGAGTAGAGCCGCTGCTCCTCCACATTGAGAGAAGTCAGTTCAGGTGGCTCGGGCATCTGTTTCAGATGCCTCCTGGACACCTACCTAGGGAGGTGTTCCAGGCACGTCCTACCGGGAGGAGGCCTCGGGGAAGACCCAGGACACACTGGAGGGACTATGTCTCTCGGCTGGCCTAGGAATGCCTCGGGATCCCTTGGAGGAGCTGGAGGAATTGTCTGGGGAGAGAGAAGTCTGGGGTTCTCTCCTAAGACTGCTGCCCCCACAACCCGGCGGATGAAAAGGAATGAATGAATGAACCTCAGATGTTGTCATTTAATTATAAATAAATGTAATTAATTGTCCAAAATCTAGGGCTGCAGGATTAGGAGAAAAATAAATCTAATTGCGATTTATTTGATAAAAATTGTGACTTGTGAAAATGTGATTTAGTGCCATTTCAAATTGCAATTTCGGTTTGAAACAGAATAATTGTGCGTACCAAAATCATCACATTGCACTATTAATCTTACAATTCTGCAATTAGCACTCTAATAAGTCTGCTGAAGTCTTCTTTTTCACAAGGGTATGAGCAATCGGTTAGGTCAGCAAATATGCTGATTTAAACCTCACGACCCCACATACACCTAAAAAAGTATCCGTTTTGATAATTACATCAAATTTTGACGTTGTAAATGTATCTTCAGTGTCAGATCCGCAAGAGGGACATGTCATTTAGACATAATGCTTCAGACCGTTCAGCTGTTCAAACCCACTCAAGTTTCTCAACAGCCAATTAGTAAAGGTCACTGTCATAGCTCATTTCACTT
Organism: Danio aesculapii; assembly: GCF_903798145.1. Lineage (NCBI taxonomy): Eukaryota > Metazoa > Chordata > Actinopteri > Cypriniformes > Danionidae > Danio > Danio aesculapii. Next base: position 15,124,567 of record NC_079452.1, on the reverse strand, counting down.
CACAGGAACTCAACTGGAATGACTGAAAAAATCTAAATATCCCTGTGATGAAGGAGCAGAATCTCTTGGATGAATGAATATGTCTTATATAGTAACTAAATGATTTTCTTTACTTTGTGGATATATTCACATAATACAGCTACACTGTAGAAAATGCAGGCTTCCACACAATTCATACATGTTGTGCCAAAACAAATTGATTAAGTTAACAAATATAAGTGGATTGAACATAAAACAATCAAGTTGTCCCATAAAAATCAAAAAATTGTGTCGTTTCATCTCATTTTATATAAGTAGGTTGAACAAGCAGCAGTTCATTTCAGTTATTCAGTGTGATGATTTTCATGGCCGATTCCAATTGTCATGTCTTCTTTTTCTGCTGTCTAACTGGTTGATTCTGATACTCATTGCTATTTGTTTTTCTTTTTATTTCTTATAAGTGAGACATGACAAAATAAAGAATGAAAATACAAATATTTAAGTAAGATGTTCATTTTCGACATCAGAGAGTGAAAATTTCCAGTAATTTAAAATTAGAGGCAAAGACACTACTGTATATACAGTGCTTACATTTATTAGACCTCCAACTAATTTATTACAGGCCTTCTGCAGGTTTCATCGAGTCAAATACTTAAGACTTTTAAAGACCATTTTAAGACCACCATGAATTGAATTTTAGACTTATACAGAGCTAAACACTAAGAATTTTTTCTACTGGCATGATTGTCATTTATTTATTTTTTTTGCCACAAAAAAAAAAAAATTGGAATTTAGTTATTTCTTAGCCACGATATATTTATTTGTCGTTTTTTTGATCGAGTATAACTCCTGCTCAACATACTGCCATTTCTGTTACAAAACCTTTTTGTTATAAATATTATGTCCGCTCCCCTTTACTTCTGTAAATAGTTTTTGTATAAATGGAAGACCACGTAAAGGGAAATATTGCTCAATTATTATCATGAGGAATTGTGTAATTGTTTTTGTAGTTTTCTTTCCCTGATTAGAGAATAAAATTTGAACATTAATTCATTCATTCATTCATTTTCCCTTCGGCTTAGTCCCTTTATTAATCTGGGGTCGCCACAGCGGAATGAACCGCCAACTTATCCAGCACATGTTTTACGCAGCGGATGCCCTTCCCATCTGGGAAACACCCATACACACTCATTCACTATGGACAATTTAGCCTTCCCAATTCACCTGTACCGCCTGTCTTTGGACTTTGGGGGAAAACGGAGCACCCGGAGGAAACCGACACGAACGCAGGGAGAACATGCAAACTCCCCACAGAAACACCAACTAACCCAGCTGAGGCGCAAACCAGCGACCTTCTTGCTGTGAGGCGACAGAACTACCTACTGCGTCGCCTAAAATTTGAACAATTTGCTGTAAAAATATCTAATAACTGGTGAATACCCCTATCATCTGCTGGCGTGTTCGTGAGGTAACGTTTTATCTCTTCTCTCGGCTGTTACAACAATAATTCTCATTCACACTACAAGCGACTCGCAGCAGCAAATCAACAAGCAACCGTTTATTTCAACAGCGAGTGAGCGACTTCCAGTGACCTCCGTCTACATGAGCGACAGCAACCATTGGCGACCATGTGTGCGTGTCGAGCAATGCAGCAGCCAGTAGGAACACCAGTAGAGCTCACGTGATCCTCTCTCAACTGGCACAGAGGCCGGTTGTATTCCTGCTGAATATACCTACACACCCCTGCGTTTGAAGCAGGACGCCACCCAGAGTGACAAGCAGCTACAAAGTCACTGCTAGTCTGAATGAGGCATAATGTTACTTGTGGATCCAGGCACGAGTGTGTCTGCAGAGCGAGTTTTCTCCATTGTCACAGTCTATAATGGATCAGCTGATCACCGCAGCCATTTTAACATCAGTGTCCGTGTCACTGTTTGTGGAACCGTTAGAGCCAATCATAGCCTTTTCTGTTGAGCTCGTGATCAATCATAGGTGTTTAAGAACTCGCAACAACACTCAAAAAGCACCGTGATGTACCAAGATATCGAATTGAACTGAATCGATGGCATGATAATTGTAACCATACCAAACAGTAAGACCAGTGTAAGTTCACACCCCTATATATAAATATGATTGTTGGTGATTGGATGGATGTTGGACTGATTGGGTAGCTTTACTTAGACAGGACAATTGAGACCAGTTTAAAATTTTAAGACTTACAACAGAATATTTCAGTGAATTTTAGACTTTAAGGCCTAAAATTTTGCTTTTGAAATTGAAGACATTTTAAGACTTTGAGACCCTGAGGACACCCTGTATTAGTCCATCAAAGCTGCCCTACATATACAGTATTGGTGATTAACTAAATCACTCTTTGTTTAAGTTAAAGTTAATCCAGCAGTATGTACCAGCTTCTTATTCAAAGTAATATTTCTAATGTTATAATTGTTGTTTTCTATTATTTTAATTGTACTGTTTAAAAAGCTAAAACCAAACAAACAAACAAGCAAACAGTAAAGCACTCATTACCAACAATATTTTAATTCTGATGGCCAATTATGTTCTTGCAGTCCTTAATTATTAATCTAGTTTTAATCATTTAATGGTTTTAAATAAACAAAAACTAAGAAAAAAAATATGTTTTGTTTAATGCTTAATTAATGCTTGACTTCTGAGAAGCTGAATATGTTGGCTCAAAATTGAGAATAAAATGCTAATTCAATAATATTAGTTGTTTCAAGTATCTTTTGCTAATAATTTGTAGGGTTTTTTATATTATTTTTAAACAAGCCTTTTGACAGAACCCTGCAATTCGTGAGATCCAACATATATGAAAATTTGTTCAATGAACTGTGCGCATTTGAGCAGTTACCAAATGCATTTAGATTAAATAATGTCAAAATATCAAGTAAAAACATAATCATCTGTTTAACAAAGCGGTGTTGTTCATTTAAATGATATCTAATATTCTTTATGAGGAGGCATAGATAAATGCACTAGATGTCGCATACAGGCCCTGAGCATGCATCAATACCACCGCCATATTTGTACAGTGCTCCCAGGACATATGTCATTCAACTGCACGATCAAAGACCCGATCAAAAGTTAAGTTTCAAAACTGCCCAAATTTTGTCAACTCACCCATGCCATTTTTACCCGCACAATAACATTCAAAACCACCCTACTGGGCGTGAAACAGCCCAATCTAGCAGCACTGAGAGTAGGTGAGATTAACTGGGAAAGCAGGCAGTGGGCCAAACCACTGTGAGGAAGGGGAGGGGGAACTCAACTGTTTCTAAATGCATTTTTTTCCTACTTACACAATTATTTTAGATATAACATAAGTACATTTTTCACAATAGAAAGTGCGATTTTTAAAAAAAACATTTTTTTTTGTGTGGGGGGGATGGGAGAGGATATGTCCCCCTTCCCTGGGATTTATGCCCAAGGTTTGTTTATGTGATATTTTTTTAGAAATTAAAATAAATAAATAAATAAATAAATAAATAAATAAATAAATAAATAAATAAAATTTCGGACTTCAGTGTGCAAAGACCTTAATGGTCAAGGGTAAGTCATTACGTTTTACTAAAGATGCTTCTAAATGACTGAATAAATTATTTGTCACTGGAAACAAGCAGTCGATGCATCAAGACACCCGTGAAGGAACTCAACCCGCTAATGTAGTAGAAACTTCTCAAGTTTAATCAGTTCTGCAAATTTATCTTGGCCTTGATCAAAGTCCATTATCAGCAAGAGGCTAACAACATCTGTTCCCTTGTAATGGAAATCTTAATTACATACATTAATTATGAAGGAAGAGAATGCAGATTAAATGATATAGACGCCATCCTCATCATTATCACTTGAACCATGCTGCTTTCTAATGGACAAAAGATCTCCTTTCTAAAGATTGTGGGAGAAACTTTCAGATGCAAAGGCACACGGACGTGAAGAACACCGTGAGTACTTTGTTTCAATCACGTCACACGATGATGGGTTTTTTTATCAGTAGACCTGAGGGAAGGATCTTTCCGTACAGCAAGCCGACAGGTACTGAGATAGCCTGCCATTATCCACAACCACCATCAATCTCAACTCTCACGTCTGCTTACCAACCGCATCGCAGACATGCGACTGCTTGGCTGCAGTTTTGAGAAAGCGAGGAACGGATAAATGTGTGGATTTGGAGGAAGCTTTTACCTCTCTGCAAAATGAAGTAGACAACTTAAAACAAAAGTATGAGGTAAAAATGAGCTACTGAATGTAAAAGTTGTGTTTAAATTTAAAATGTATTCTAGTTTAAACTGACATTTAACTTCAGAGTTCTTTTTTTGACTAATATATGTAGGAGTACATTGGTCCCTCGTAATAACGAGGAATAACGTGGGAGTTACGTTCTAAAAATAACCTGCACTAAGTGAAATCCGTAAAACAGTCGATTTTGCAATTAATATAGATCTTTTAAGGCGGTAAAAGCCCTCACTACACACTTATACACTTTATACACTGGAAAAAAAGCGCCCCAGTGCGTTTACGTCGAGGTGCTGGCTAAACAATGAAACCAAAGATCAAAATCTGTTGTCAGGCACAAACATTCATTCATCACTCTCAGCAATTGTTCATCCAGCTTTTTAGCTTTTGTGCGTATAATGACCCATCGTTAAGGGCGTTGTGCACATGACAGTTGAAAGTAACACACACTGGATGTGTAGATTCGAATGTTATATAAAATTTAATTATTCAGATGGCGCTCTGTGGCGTGGGAGAAATAGTAACAGTGTCCTGAGTCGTAGTTGGGCGCCGCGGACAGTCGCTGACTTACGGTGCTGATGTTCGTACCCTCATATAAACACATGTTTACAATTCTAAAATGCATGTCGCTGTATGGTGCGACACGACCGAATTTACGATGGTCTTGATGGGGACATCACAGAGGAGATTGATTGACAATGGTCTTCAGCCAATCAGAATGCAGAACACAATACACTGTTAAAAAAAAAAAAATCTGCAAGACTGCTAAAGGTGAACCACTATATATTCAAGTACATTGTTATTTGTAAATTCAAAATTGTATTTTTTATTAGAGCACATGATCAATGTCAAAGAGTCTCCAAAACAAATTAAACAAACAAACAAAAAATATGGCTGAAATGAGAAATTATCCCAGTATAAGGTCTTCATTGCCTGCCCATACTGGATCGGATTTGACCCTCGGACATTGAAGTTGTTTTTGAGGTTGCTGAGATTTTGAGAAGACCCTGTTTTCTGCACAGTTAAATTAAATGCAAAAAAGCCCGAGGGCTTGATAAAAAAAATGGTGTTCATACCACATACTACTGTAATGCGCATTTGGTTAATGACATACAGTAAGATTAGTCTAGGGTTTTTAAAAAAAGTATCGACTTTTTGGTACTTTGACCAATTGGTACCAAAATGTTAAAAACGTTCATTTCTCACAAACATTTGACACTGGAGCATTTCAAAGTAGAGTTGATCACCTGACTTTTCTAGCTGACACATGAGTGATTCGATATCTGTGGGAGCAAATTGGTGACCTTCATGCCCAATCACAGTAAAATGTATTAACACAATGGTCAATTAGCGATGTTTTAAAAATTCCAGTATCAATTGGTACCAAAGTTGATATTTTTGACAACCCTAGATAAGTCAATGGTAGAATGATCTGAACACAATTGACCCTTCGCTAAGCCACACCCAAAAACTGCCACCCACAAATCGTGGCTTAGCAACCGTAGCTACGCGTAGGGGCTCTGTCAAGCTTTCGAGCGAGGGAAACAGGCCAACGCATTGTGCATTTTGGATTGTGCAAATTTGACACCCGTTATCCTAAAAGTTTGGACGGGATGGTGGAATTTTTTCCCTTTTAAAAACCTAAAACCCAAGAGGAGAAATGCCAGCGGGGATCAAGCTGTGTGAGGGACACTAAAGGATCGGAGATAAGTTGTTTTTGTTTTGATATTCCTGACACATTTAGTGATAGACCAACTGCAATATCTCACACACCTCTTACCCTAAACAGATCTAAACTGTGTTTCCTACAAAAAACCAAAGCAGGTAATGTTTCACAGCTGTCTTTTTCTTTTTTTTGCTCGATATTATGAGCAATGCTCCGTTTAAGCCTTCACCATAAGAACTTAGTCATACTCATATCGAATAAGTCATAATGAGTTATTGATCCGTAAAATATGAATCTGCGAATCTGTTGCTAACTTTACTGAACTTCTTATTTCAACATGTTTCAAGCTACAAATATTTGAAATTACAAATCAACGGAACAAAACAGAGATGTGGTCACAAACTGAGCACTTGTGATCAATATACTTTACCAGCAGCTGTTTTTCAGTCATTTATAAAGAGCACACAAACATACTGACAGTAATAGGTAACTTACTGTAAATCGTTGTGGGTCAATGATGCTAATATTCCAGCCTGATCTCACGAGAAAACGTTAAGTATTTTGCGTTTTGTCAGTTTAGTGGCTAATTTGCACGAATTCGTTCAGTCGGATTCATTCGTTCAGTCAGATTTTAAAAAGGAGGTGTGGCACCTAACCCCACCCCTAAACCCAACCGTCATTGGGGGATGAGCAAATCGTACTAAATTGTATGAATTAGATCGTACGAATTCGTACGAATTAGCCACTAAGTAAAAAAGTTACGAATTGCCGTGAGACTGTGTTGAATATTTGGCACAAGTCCATCAATTTCCCCTTTCTGGCTGCTCTTATTATGAATGAACTATGCAGAAGCACTGTCCGTGTTTCCTCGTCAATTAGTAACGCTCTATTTCATTGCACAACAATAGTCTATCAGACTTTTTGGCTAAAAATAGAGAAATCACGGTTTAATTAGATATTATTAGATTGTTTTTAAATGTCACCTCTCCTGCTGTGCATGAACTAAGCTGTTGAACGACCAGCATATGTGGCGGCTAGGCTAAGCTAGCTCCAATTTTGATTGAATTATTCTCTAATTAGTTGCTTATTATGTCGTGAATATACATCTGTAAAGCACACTGCAGTCCTTTTTTGTCTGGCGTTCTCAGATATCTCACCTGTTTGTCAAAAATGACATTATATCCCAGGCAATGTCTGACACCGGCGCATACACATTGTAAAAGCCGTGCCAGGCACGAAAGCTTGACAGGCGTAGCAACAGTAAATAAGGAGGGGGGCTTAGCAAAGGGTCAATTGGCCATCTGATCAATCAGAGAAGTGTAGAGATTGGTTCCAGGTAATAAACACCATTTATTTACAGTACTAAGCTCCACTGTACATTGTCTGAAATTTTAACCCAATACTTCAGACAATTCTTTTTCACTTTTCTAGAGCCAAAACTATGCATAGCCAGATCTTTAGATTTCATTGGCCAAGAGCCACCATGTGGCCATCTGATTGACATGTAAACCAATCAATCACTGTTTGTTTTGTTAAGAATCATGTTTGGGGATGTGAAAAACTTAAGTCAATGCCCCTATAGTCAGTGTGAGTGTGTCCCTCAAAACTCTTAAACAGTTTTTACACAATCAAATTTAATTGTAAGCATGACAGTTTTTTCTTTCAGGTAATGTAATGTAATGTGTATTTATATATTGCATTTATTTTGTATGGCCATACACCCAAACCGCTTCACAATCTTGAGGGTCTCTCCATACCACCACCAGTGTGCAGCATCCACCTGGATGATGCGACAGCAGCCACAGGACATCGTCGTCAGTGCACTCACCACGAACCAACTATAGGTGGAGTGGAGAAATCATGATACAGCCAATTCAGTGGATAGGGATGATTGGGAGGCCATAATGGTGAGAATTTGCCCAGGATACTGGGGTTACACCCCTACTCTTTACGAGAAGTGTCATGGGATTTTTAATGACCACAGAGAGGCAGGACCTCGGTTTAACATCTCATTCGAAAGATGGTGGTTCATTAAAGAACGTGACCCTCGTCTCCAATAGCAGATCCACTAGAATTCACCATATTCATGGAATATGTTTTAGACAGCCAGAAAACATCTTGTGAACGGTTGGTGTCATCGCAACTTCAATTTCACGAGCTTCCTTTAACAACATTGATAGTGTAACACATATAGGTCTATTTAACTGACAATATTTTGATTATAAACTAAGCATTAATGTCGATGTTCTAAGCATTCGTTTAGTTGTCGTAAAACAAAATGAAAGATGAAAGATGTTTAAATTAAAGTGCCATGATAAGAAGCAGTGAGCACTAGCTCTGTCAGCACCACTATCATCAGAGATTAAAAATGGCATGCATTTTGGGTTGGGTCTTTGGGTCTATTCTAGACAAACACTCCCTTGTTCATACTGTACATGCAGCCTAACATGGATAGCAACAGAGACAGCATGAATAACATGAATCTGTTACATTAATTATTAATATTGGTTTTGTTTTGAGTAAATAAAATTCAACATTAATGATTAACATAGCAGATAACATTAATGTTCTAACTATTTTATGCAACAACATACAGAAATTCTGTATGTTGTCAAATCTAGAGTAATTTAAAGCCAGTTTAGCCAATCAGATGACAACATCAAAACTCCCATTGAGCTACTTTGTCTTATACATGTCTGAGGCTGATTCTACCAGTATTAGATTCTACCAGACATTCAGGGCAACTTTAGCACTACAGCAATATGGCATGTTCCAAATACCATGTATTTATATTTACTTTTATAACCTTAATGAACAGATATTTTCATATAAACAGACTTATAAACTGGCAAATGAAGTACAGCTTGAAAACAAGGAGCTCTTTCTGCTAAGTTGTGTTTAGTTTTGGCTTGATTGCAATCAAAAGGGTCACACAGTTTTTTTTTTTCCTTCCTAAAGAGTATGCCGAGTGTGCTGATGGATTGTCCATGTTTTCCAACACTGTTAGCTAAGTCTTAATAGTCTTAAGTCTAGATTTTTTATAGTCTTAAGTCTAGATTTCAAATTAGCCACTGAAGTGCACTCTTAATAATTAGGTGGCAGTTGATTCCAAAGATGTGGAGAAGCAAAGTCTCACCTTATAATTTAAGACGTGACCGTAGGATATGCAGAAGAGCTTTATCTGCTGACCCAAGGGACCAAGGAGCCGAATGGCAATAAATCAGATCTGAGAAATAAAATGGGGCTATGTTCATTAAAAGATTTAAAACTATCAATTATTTTGAACTGAATTCTAAAACAGACAAAAAGTCAATGAAAAGAACAACACTGGCTCATTGGAAAAACTTGCTTTAGCCTACGTTTTTTGTAAAAACCACAAAAAGCCTGGAAAATAATTTCAGCTGATAATATCTATTTTTGACAACTGAGCTAATCGGCATTCAAAACAAAGTCAGAGTCAAAAATAACACCCACGTTATTTTTATTTTCCCCGCACTGACTTAACATATGGAATGAGATCCTTAAAATAACCAAATATAGAACATCTGGTTTTCAAAGAACCAAAAAGAATCCCCTCAGTTTGATATTTGTTAAGCTGGAGGAATGTATTCCCCCTCCAGCATTTAACCCCTGTGTACTGTACAAATTTACTACCTTTTTGTTATGTTTGTGACAGTTTTTGCCCCATTGACTTCCATTATAATGACATTTTGTTGATTGTAAAGCCATAACACCAAAGCATTTTCCTAAAATATGTGTTAGTACAAGATTTGTCATTAAAACCATTCCATTTGCTGAAACAAAGAGAAAGTTGTGGGCAAATTAAGACTCAAAATCACTGCAGACTGAATGAAAACATCCCTAACAGCAGTGATCCCCAACCCCCGTGGATCAATTGGTGCTGGGCCACACAAGAAATCATTATTTACTTTCATTTTAGTTATTATCTGAGGCTGAATGATCTTTTATTTTGAAAAATGACCGTATTCTCTCAGTTACATCTCGGTCTCTTGAGCACCAAAATTTAACCCACAAGCTAGCAAAATGAGTAAGAAATCGATGTCTCTGGAAAGTTTCTTTGAGAGGGGGGAAAGGCCCAGTGAAGGACCCACGAACTGCCAAGGAATTGATCTGCAACCCATTTGTCAACAAATCAGGTGAATCCACTATTTGTGCAAGAGGAAGATCAACTTCTGTAGATCGCGAATTATGGTGGCCGTTCACAAATCGTGCCTTTTCCGTATGCAAGTTCGCTATTTCTAATGGAGGTGCTTGGCTTGCGTGCATGTCTCACACCAGAATGCCGAGAGCGCACCCCGAGTCATGTAACAAGACTGACCGATCAGCTTAGCTGTGTACTTTGTATGGAATACACACATTTCGATGGACTAATCATCTCAGACAAACACCCAAACACTGCAGTACTTTTCAATTATCGCCATAAATAAAACTTCAGAGTTGCAGCAATGTTTTGTCAGTTTGTCATTCTCTGAGAAAACGGTTGATGGTCACCTATATAGCAATCTACATACACAGTCAACACCCCCCCTCCCCCCGGGCCGCAGAAAATTGTCAAGTGTTGACCGGTCCGCGTTGATATAAAGATTGGGGACCGCTGCCCAACAGCACACAAGGGTTAATATCAAGTTCATGAGAGAGTTTAATTATTCAACAACGGCATATAAATTAAATAGAATTAAATTCTGTTCATATTATCGTTAGATTTTAATCAAACATATATCTGATAACATTCTGCATAAAAATTAAACAAGGTCATAATTTCTAATGATGTTACCAAGGGGAAGCATGTAAAGACTAAAAAGCAATGGGCCCGGAATTGAGCCCTGAGGAACCTCACACAAAAAAAGAGACAGATGAGGAGAAAAAAACAATAGCCACATGTTAATTATGCCACATGTAACAGTACCAAATAAATACAAGAATATATTATAAATGTCTGCAGTTCCCATTTCAGAAATCTGGTCACCTTAAAGGTACCATTTACTGCATTGGTTTAATAAGTTAAATTGTTCCCTGATATCTACAGTACATAGTAGGTTTATGCCTTCGGTAATTTAAAAAAACTTCCAGAAATGCTTTAAGTTAATTTATTACTCCATAACATACTCATAGTATCAGTAGGTCCATGATTGACCATATATAATTCAGCAGTCTACATGTGTTTGTTAAAACATACGCATCAAATTTCACAATAAACACGGTAAATTAACAAAAGTATGCCTCTTCAGGCTGGAGATGAATAAATGTGTAATCTGCAAATCTTGTATTTTGCATCCTGAGGCGAGTTTGAAACATGTCTCTGCTGTCGTTGTCCAGTAATGCACAGTAAAACATTTGGGGATTGCATTTTCAAAATAAAAGTCCTGCATACAAAGTAAGTGAAATATATGCTTAAAATAACTAAGGGAGGAAAATTATTACTGTTGTATCACTAGAGAATGTTTGGCTTATCAAACGTAGCCTGATGCGTGCATATTAATGATCTCAGAGCTGCATACAAGTCTTGTTCTCTTGATAACGTCAGGTCTGGAGGAATGACCTAAAGTAGGCATACATGCAAATGCGGGGAGAATGGCACATGAGTCTCATCACAGCCTGTTTTATGTTCTGATTGGCCCATTGTCCACCAGTGTTTAACACTTGTGGAATTTACATGAAAACAAGTAAACAGTGGTGTCTGAGGCTCACAGTGTGCCCATTTCCATACACTGATCTTTTATTATTCTACTATGCCTTGGTATACCCAGATTTTCATTATAGGGCACCTTTAAGCTACAATGTTTTCACACTTTTGATATTGACTCCTCTCAGTATTTCAAGACATTGATGGATGGTTTTGATTTGAACTCATTTAGGGCATACTGTATGTTCAAAGTCAACAGCTGCTACTGTATGACATTATTCTGGTCAACATGACAAAATGTGTCATAACACGTTTATGTTCACACGGTTATTATTCTGAACAGATTGTATGGATAATTTTGATAGATTCTGTAGATAATTACAAGTTCATAAGTTCTCCATCGATGTTTTCAGCAAATGATACCGTAACATGTTACTAATAGTATCATTATGCCTGTATAGTATGTACATTTGAATTATTGGGATTAGGCATTACATATTTGAGCCACCATTTAGCTTTTTGCATTCAAAACATAATTCAGATTCATTAAAAATTCTCCAATTGTTCTGAACAAAGAAATGAGATCACCACAAACTCTTCAGAGGTTATTTCTCAAGGCATTGAAACACAGACAGCTGATTTTTTTTCTCCAAAGAATTGTTTGACTAATGGCATTGCAAGCTAAAACAAGGATATTTAGGATGACAAATGCTTTTAAGCAGAACCATAACGACAAAGTGCCTCATTCGTGCAACATGAGCAGAACGAATCATTTCTAAATCTATTCTTGCGCAAATTGCTGAACTGAATTGAAAGCGACAATTTATGCGAAAATGATTTTATGAACAGTTTATACAGAAATTCGTTCTGCTTTCAATGAGACCCTCCTCAGCAGAATCATTCTTAAGATCTCAAAGCAGTTTTTGGCATCTTGTAGGGTTTTTAATGGTCTCGTTCACAGGGACATGATATCATATCTCAATAATGTAAATAGCACCCTTCTGCCTATTTTGGAGGTGCGGTGCCGCCTCTACCCACACTTGTCATGATAATTGGGACATGAAGACAAAACGTCGGAATCATCATCTTCATCCCTCCATAACAAAACAGATCTGTTACTTTTTATTGTGTGACAAAAAAAGTTTTTTTTATTTAAAAGGTTACTAGTATAGGTAGGTTTAAGAGTTGGGCTGGAGTGTGCAAGAACAGATATACATTCACCGGCCATTTTATTAGGTACACATTACTAGAATCGGGTTGGACCCCCTTTTGCCTTCGGAACTGCCTTAATCCTTCGTGGCACAGATTCAACATGGTACTGGAAATGTTCCTCAGGGATTTTGGTCTATTGGATTGAGATCTGGTGGTTGTGGAGGCCATTTGAGTACAATGGACTTATTGTCATGTTCAAGAAACCATTTTGAGATGATTTGTGCGTTATGACATGGTGCGTTCTCCTGCTAGAAGTAGCCATCAGAAGATGGGTACACTGTAGTCATAAAGGGATGGACATGGTCAGCAACAATACTTAGGTAGGCTGTGGCGTTGACACGATGCTCAATTGGTACTAATGAAAGTGAAAATCCCAGTAGATCAGCAGTTTCTGAAATACTCAGACCAGCCCGTTGGCACCAACAACCATGCCATGTTCAAAGTCACTTAAATCACCTTTCTTCCCCATTCTGATGCTCGGTTTGATCTGCAGCAGGTGGTCTTCTCCATGTCTACATGCCTAAATGTATTGAGATGCTGCCATGTGATTGGCTGATTAGAAACTTGCATTTATGAGCATTGGACATGTGTACCTAATAAAGTGGCCAGTGAGTGTATTCACAGGATTTTTACTCTTAGCTTTAATTGCATGCTGTTTTTTTTTTTTTTTTTTTACTTCACTTCATA